>NC_057713.1:94358601-94443302 GCF_004010195.1 Chiloscyllium plagiosum
ATAGCCAGACTATTTCCAAGGGCAGAAATGACTAACACGATGGGTCATAGTTTTAAGCTGGTTGGAGGAAAGTATAGAGGGGATGTCAGAGGCGGGTTCTTTACACAGAGAGTTGTGAGAGCATGGAATGCGTTGCCAGCAGCAGTTGTGGAGGCAGGGTCATTGGGGACATTTAAGAGACTCCTGGACATGCATATGTTCACAGAAATTTAAGGGTGCATACATGAGGATCAGTGGTCGGCACAACATCGTGGGCTGAAGGGCCTATTCTGTGCTGTACTGTTCTATGTTCTATGTTCTATGCACAACCTAACTTTCATTTTGGTAATCATTTGTATGACATTTACCCGATCCACTTTATTAAAGTTATGTAAAATTGTTATACAAGTGAGCAACCACTTTAAATAACTACATACAGTTCTGGGACCACACATCAGAAAGGATATATTAACCTCAGAGTGAATGCAACTTGGATTCTCCAGAAAGATACAGGATAAAGCTTTAAAATATAAGGACAGATTGCACACAGTGTGCTTCAACATATGAGATTAATAGGTTATTAAGTGAGGTGCTTAATATGATTTTAAAAACTGATAGGGCAAATGCAGAAAAACTATTTCCTTAAAATCCACCTCTTTCACTATTTTGTAGATTTCAAGACGAGAGGGCAGCACAGTGGCTCAGTGGTTAGCACTGCTGCCTCAGGGACTGAGGTTCGATTCCAGCCTCAGGCGACTGTTGGTGTAGAGTTTGCATATTCTCCTCGTGTCTGCATGGATTTCCTCCAGGTGCTCTGGTTTCCTCCCACAATCCAAAGATGAACAGGTTAGGTGAATTGGCTATGTTAAATTGCCAATAGTGTTCAGGAATGTGGAGGCTGGTCAGGGGTAAATATAGAACAATAGGTTAAGGGGATGGGTCTGAGTGGGTTACTTTTCGGAGGGTTGGTGTGGAGTTGTTAGGCTGAATGGCTTGTTTCCACTCTGTGGGGGTTCTATGATTTGGTCATCTAACCTAATATTTCCTTATGTAGTCCAGTATCAGACACATACATCACTTATAATGTCTTGGAGTATTTCATTACATATAGACTAGGTGGTTAAAAAGGCATTTAGCACACTTGCCTTCATTGCTCAGACCTTTGAGTACAGGAGTTGGGACGTTATATTGTGGTTGTATAAGACATTGGTGAGGCTTTTTCTGGAATACTGTGTCCAGTCCTGGTCACCCTGTTACAGGAAGGATATTATTAAATTGGAGAGAGCTCAGAAGAGATACACCAGGATGTTGCTGGGAATAGAGAGCTTGAGTTATAAAGGGAGGCTGGACAGACTGCGACTTTTTTTACTATAGGAGGTTGAGAGGTCACCTTATGGGAGTTTATAAAATCATTAGGGGTGTAGATCAGATGAATGGCAGGTGTCTTTTCCCTGGGGTGGGGATTCTCAAGATTAGAGAACGTTTTGAAGGTGATAGGAGAAAGATTTTAAAAAACAAGTGGCAATTCTTTTTACACAGAGTGGTTCATGTGTGGAATGAACTTCAAAAAGAAGTGGTGGATGCCGGCACACTTAGAATGATTAGAAGTTACATTTGGATAAGTACATGGAACAAAAATGTTTAGAGGCATGTGTGTGTGTGTGTTTGGGGGGAAAGTCGGTGGGAGGGAATGGTGTCAATTTAAGATTTCAAAAACTGGCTGTTAAACTTTTACAAAATCAAAATCATGCGGATACTGGAAATCAAAAATGAAGACAAAAACGTGCTTTGAATAGTTAGGATAGATTTTCTGTTTGACAGGCGTATTAAGGATTATGGGACTAAACTGAGTAGGTAATTGTTAAGTTACAGATCTAATTGCATAGTAGAATTTCCTTTTGGACCTGCGACTGTTCTTATGCACATGCACAGTTGCCTGTATTTCATCCTTTAAACAAATGATTCTGCCCAGTTTAGTAATGCATTTTAAATGGAAATATCTGAAGCCTAGTGGAGTTAAGGAGCAAGACAAATAGACCATTCAGTCACTGGACCCGAAATGTTAACTTTGATTTCTCTCCACAAGTGCTGCCAAACTTGCTGAGATTTTCCAGCAATTTCTGTTTTTGTTTCTGATTTCCAGAACCTGCAGTTCTTTTTCTTTTTCATTTAGCGTTATAAGGAGAATTTGTTCAGAAAAGGGCTACTCATCACTCTCTTACTTATTGTTTTATCATGGCTTTGAGCTTACAGGCTATTAGGGCAATAGGCTTCACTAGTAGCTTGCTGAATGTCATGTGAACACACAATTCCTGCGGATCTGACTTTCTTTTAGATTTTGTTTAATGCAGAGTACATGAGCCAACAGTGAAAGCTATTCTCACTCAGTAGGTCCTTAAAGAAAGAAAATTTGGATGTTTCCACAAGAATCTTTCACATTATCTGGGGAATCTATTACCCTGACACAGAGGATATTCAAAAAGATGCAGGATAATTTTATCTCAATTTCAGTGTCACTCAGCATTTATGCAAAGTTTACCATGGATGTTTATTTAAGAGTACGGCACTTGTATCAGTTTTTATTGGCTGTGACTGGGAGAAAATGAGCTACCTGACCTTTCCTGTGCCTGGTCTCTGTTAAACATAAAAAGCCTTGAGACTAACACTTGTTTCACTTGGATATGATAATTTCCATTGCAAAACCTGGGCTCCAGGCTTCCAATACATTCAGTCTCGTCAGCTTTCTGTGTGCAAATCGTATTCACTAATCATAATCAAACCCTAGATTTTAGATTTAGCACTGAGACTTTATGGTTTGTTGCTGGTTTAGTGCCCATCTCTCGACAATGGTCTTCATATCCTTTTAATCTGAAAACATACTGACTTATAAATGCTGGAGAAAGCTTTCTTTTAGTTAATTCATCTTCTTCTTCTCAGTCTTATGAGAAATGTTCTCTAATTGTCTTGTACCATCATCACGTATCTTCATCCTCATAGAGAGAAGAGGTAAAACTATTTCCATGAATCTTCTGCCTTCTTGGTCAAATACAGGGGAGGCTGGGCTCATTTTGTCTTTGATTGCTTTTGTCCCTTCTGTAAAGGGATGTTTTGATGCTATCTCAGAACAGACCTTCCTCAAATCAGCAACTACCTGCCTTTGGCAGTGATTTCCAACCTTGTTACTGTTAAGGCACAATACAATGAGACAACAAATTCCATATCACCTCACTTTTTCATTTAATGCATTTGCATGCTTTTACTATGGTTATAATCTTACTAGAGACGTTTGCAATGTAGTGCATACAATAACCTCAAGCATTAATGTATCAAATTCGACACCAAAAATGCAGTCTTCCACTGCGAGTATATGCAAAATCTGCTCAACTCAGCTATTAATAACTATTTATGAACAATGGATCAGAGCATAACAGAATGTGGAGTAAATTGCAGTGTACCAGTTGGTGGGAAACCTCGGCCTGCCTGAACGCTGGCCTGCAGCTGGCAGTGTCCAATTATGTTGGTGGACTCATCAGTCTGCAAAGTTAACTTCCCACTAGCAGCACACTTCTTTTGCAGAACTTCCTCGTTATCAGTTGACATTGTCAAACTGTACTATCAGAGAGTGGAATTTCATCAATCTCTTTGCAACATTCAGCTCCTGACATCAAACCTTCAATTTGTTTTACCGTCAAACACAATCAAGCTTTCTGCATTGGGGCTTTTTTTAAATTTCACCACATGCTCAGCTATTAGTTTACTAATAGGGATGGATCTATCGTTTCATCTATAAATGGCATCCTATTGTACCGCTGTAGTGTTTGCCAACTTCTGTCTGCTGATGAGGCACAAGTGGTATCTCCTGTCCATGAAAATCTAAAGGCCAGAGAGCTGTCGTCATACTGTCTCTGAACAGAATTTGCTTTTTCACCTTTGGGTTCATATGCTTGGTTGAATTAGCAGAGGAATCACCTGTTTTGACAAGAAACTTCTCCATTTCTTCTTAGAATCTATTGTAAAACTGAGATCAGTGGCATAACTAAACGAAATTCTGAAAAATATTCACATTAAAATCCATGCTAACATGGAAATACACCCAGACAGGCAGGCTAGTTCAACAGTTGTTCAACAATTGTGTGCCTCTTTGTTATACATGCTAAGTGTGTTCTCATCCCAGAGATACAATCCTCGATCATTGCACATGCATAGACTGATTCTGTGCATGTGAAAGCAGGCTGCATCATGAGTGGATTTCCCATCTTTCAGACATGCACAGTGATGAATGTTCACATATGCCAAATCTCTGCATGTGGCTCATAGAGGTTTATAAAATCATAAGGGGCATAGATAGGGTGAATAGCCAAGTTTTGTTCCCCAGGGGTTGGGGAGTCCAGAACTAGAGGGCATAGATTTAAGGTGAGAGGAGAAAGATTTAAAAGGGACCTGAGGGACAACTTTTTCACCCAGAGTGTGGTGCATGTATGGAATGAGCTCCAGAGGAAGTGGTGGAAGCGAGTACAATTTAAAAGACATCTGGATGTGTACATGAATAGGAAGAGTTTAAGGGGATATGGGCCAAATACTGGCAAATGGGACTAGATTAATTTAGGATATCTGGTTGGCATGGACGAGTTATAACAAAGGGTGTGTTTCCATGTTCTACATCTCTGTGACTCTATGACTTTATAAGTCTACACAAAGTGGGGCTTCTTTCTGAGAATTCCTCACCTTCTCACCTTGGTATGACACACCAGTTATAAACCTTGAGCCTGTTGTGTGCTTCCACATATTTTTGACCCCAGCAAACCCCTACCCCAACCCCCAACCAAGAAAAAAAAGGAATTAAAATTAGAATAGTCAAATTTAAGCCATGGTGCAAACAAGAGTCTACACATTGCTCAGTCAATTTTATTCTCCTAAACATGAAACCAGGGGAAGGTGCATGCAATGAGAACCACATTAACCCAAAAGAGTCTCTGGTGGACACATTCCAATTTTTGGGTTATCTCTCATTCATGTGGCATTCATGGAATTAAGACTCTAATGATGACCACAAATCCATTGTCGAATGCTCGAAAAACCCATCTGGTTCACTCATGTCCTTTCAGGGAAGGAAACTGCCATCCTTATCTAGTCTGGCCTACATGTGACTCTAGAACCACAGCAATGTAGCTGACTTTACCTGCCCTCTGGACAATTAGGGAAACGCAATAAATATTGACCCAGCCAGCAATGTTCTTGTCCCATGAATGAGTTACTGAAAGAAAAAGCTCAGTTGTTTGTATGAAACACACTCTCATAACCAGAAGCAAAGCAGGAAATGGGACACTGATGTAAGATCCTAAGGTTCCTCCGGCACCCCAAAAGGGGATTTTGTTCAGAACTGCCCAAAAAAAAGAGAACCTCCATCCCAAAGCTTTTGGTGCAGGCATGGAAATGTCGGTGTTTATAAGTCAGGGAGAGGACAGAAGCCTTTGAACTGCACCATTGTGAATTGGTGCATATGTATTGAGCAAGGTAGCACAAACTGTGAAGATCAGCAACATTTCAAGTTAATGTATTTCCATTTTTCAAAACCAGGATCTGACAGCTGTTTAATCCATGCGGGGATTTCAAAATGAGATTCAGCAAAACATTGCCTGAGCTGGAGCAGTTCAACTCTGATGACAGCCTAGATAAGTAGAACAGAGAAAGCTGAAGGGCCATCCGACTCTGGAGCACAAAGTTTTTGAGTGGCGTAGATAGGGTAGTTAGGGAGCAACGTTTGCCCTTAGTAAGTTTTAAGATAAGGAGAAGGTAGTTTAAAGGAGATTTGAGGGATTTTCTTTTCACCCAGAGGGTTATGGTGTTTGGAGGCTGCTCCCTAAATAAATTATAGAAATGACAGTCCTCGGGCATTTAAGAAAAATTTAGAACACTTGAATTACAACAGCATAAAGGTAACAGGCCAAGTGTTGGAAAATGGGATTAGTACAAATGGATTTTTGATGACTGGCGCAGGCAGTATAGGCTGAAGAGCCTCCTTCCATGCTGTTAAAAACTCTAAGACTAATATAGCCAATCTCCCTTACAGCAGGCTGATTGCAAAGAGGTTCTTCCCATGTTCTGGCAGGATATTCCAGAGTTCCCCCACTATATCCCTGAAGGAGAAACAAATGCATTATAAATCTGGAAGCTCCATGGGAGGATTAGAATTTCTATATTTTCTCCACAACTATTTTCTTGTTTGGGCCTTCTCACTAGGCCCCACCCAACACTGAATTCTCAGCAATATATCCATGGAGCAAGACATGCAATTCTTTCCCCTTGTGGGGAGTCCGGAACTAGGGGAAACAATTTTAAAATTAGGCAGCTCCTATTTGAAAGGGTGATGAAGTGAATCTTTTTCTCTCTGATGGTCATTAGTCTGTCGAACTCATTTCTCCAGAGACCAGTCAAAGCTGGGCGATTGAATTTATTCAGCACTGAATTAGATAGACTTTTAATTGACAGAGGAACAAAGGGTTGAAGGCACCTGACAGAACAGTATATTTGAGGCCAAATCAGATTAGCCATGATCCTATGGAATGGCAGAGCAGGCTCGTGGGACTGAATGGCTGTTTGCTTTTAATTAAGGGGCGGCATGGTGGCTCAGTGGTTAGCACGACTGCCTCACAGTGCCAGGGACCCGGAATCAATTCCGCCTCGGGTAACTGTCTGTGTGGAGTTTGCACATTCTCTCCATGTCTGTGTGGGTTTCCTCTGGGTGCTCCGGTTTCCTCCCACAGTCCAAAGATGTGCAGGTTAGGTGAATTGGCCATGCTAAAAATGGCCTGTAGTGTCAGGTGCATTTGTCAGGGGTAAATGTAGGGGAATGGGAATGGGCCTGGGTGGGTTGCTCTTTGGAGGGTCGGTCTGAACTTGTTGGGCTGAAGGGCCTGTTTTCACACTGTAGGGAATCTAATCCAGAAGTCCATTTATAGTTCAGAATTGAATGTTTAGCAACCAAAAGAACTCTTAATAACATCAAAGGTAAAAATATCCAAGAGGATTACAAACACCAAATGTTTCCTAAAGCTTCAGAAATATCAAATTGAATTATAGCAATAGTGGAAGGTAGACAACTATTACAAAACTGTACTGGACAATAGTAAGATGCACCTGGAGTACAGGTCATTCTGCTATAACACAACAGTTGTGTTCCTTGGCAACCTCACATTACAGAAAATGGTACTGTCGAAGTTCGCTAATACAGATCGCTATACCTGTTCAGTGAAAAGTTTGCGTTATCCAAAAAGTGTCCACATTTCACCAATCGCAGTAAAGCCAATTTGTGCTGTGGAAACATGTGTTATAGCCGAATGACCAGTCGTATGTTCAGTTTTGGTCTCATTAAAGAAGGAAATAATTTCATTAGAAGCAGTCAGAGATGGTTCATTCAACTGATTCCTGGGTTTATCTTATGACCTATGTTTCCTCTAAGTGTTCCTGCCATCGTGTGATCCTCCACACTGCTGCACAGCTGGAGAGAACATTCTTTATGAGGAAAGTTTGAGTAATTTGTGCCCGTACATATTGGAATTTAGAAGAACGAGAAGTCATCTTTTTGAAACATTTAAGATCATGAAGGAACTTCACAGGTTGAATACTGAGAGGATATTTCCCCTTGTGGGGAGTCCAGAACTAGGGGAAACAATTTTAAAATTTGGCAACTCCTATTTGAAAGGGAGATGAAGTGAATCTTTTTCTCTCTGATGGTCATTAGTCTGTCGAACTCATTTCTCCAGAGACCAGTCAAAGCTGGGCGATTGAATTTATTCAGCACTGAATTAGATAGACTTTTAATTGACAGAGGAACAAAGGGTTGAAGGCACCTGACAGAACAGTATATTTGAGGCCAAATCAGATTAGCCATGATCCTATGGAATGGCAGAGCAGGCTCATGGGACTGAATGGCTGCTTGCTTTTAACTAAGGGGTGGCACGATGGCTCAGTAGTTAGCTCTGCTGCCTCACAGCGGCAGGGACCCGGGTTCAATTCCAGCTTCGGGCGACTGTCTGTGTGGAGTTTGCACATTGTCCCCGTGTTTGCGTGGGTTTGCGTGCCTCTGGGCACTCCGGTTTCCTCCCACAATCCAAAAATGTGCAGGTTAGGTGAATTGGCCATGCTAAATTGTCCCATAGTGTTTAGGAATGTGTAAGTTAGGTGCATTAATCAGGGGTAAATATAGGGTAGAGGGATGGGTTACTCTTCGGAGTGTCAGCGTGGACGTGTTGGGCTGAAGGGCCTGTTTCTACACTGTAGGGATTCTATTCTATTGCTTTGTCATGTTCTTGAAACTAGTGGAGTGTCCCTTTAAAAAGCACCTTACATGACTGTGTGTGGTATGTGGCAGATGCAGGAAATGGAGCAAGTCAGGTGTTAACATTGGGAAATTATAGTTGTTTCATAACCGTGCCAAGCAAACCCCAATTTTCATTTGTTCATGAGGCTCCTAATTCCAGCTGACAGGAATTATTCCCCACTCCTTATGGAATCAAAGGCAAGTTCTCTGACAAGTAAAAGTTAGTGTTTTAAATGCCTGCTAATCATCCCTTTTTGAGAATACAGACCAAAATTGCTAGCCCATAAGGTCATGGCTACTCTGCACAATCTAAACTTTACACAATTTATATATATGTTCGGGGCAACACTTTCCAATCAAACCAAAATAGCATCAAAAGATTGTGAATCATTAAAATTGACATTAAGAATGAAGGAAGAGGAAAAACAACTCGCCATCATATAGTGCCTATTTGTGACCAGGTAAAACTTGGATACCTTGCAGCAAAATTGTAATAATTTGTACCAAGCATTTGATTCAGTTAAATTAATCTGCTGGTTTCCAGAAATATCTTGATAAAATCTTAAACTTTCCTCCATCTGAATATGAAACAATGCAGAATCATATCTGGATTCCATAACTTGACACTGTGCAAAATCATATTTAATGTGAGTTAGTCAATTGCAGGTAGAGTATTAAGACTGGAATGTATCATTTTTGGCTGAATGGCCTTTGTCTGTTGCAAATATTTTGTGATTGTCTGCAAGTTACTTTAAATTTCATCAAATGGTCCTTCACGTTAATCACCGAACAATCTGTTTTACAAAAATTCAACAATCTCCTCAGCTCCTGAATTCCCTTATAGAAAACCATTTCCGAGTTCAGACAAGTCATCTTTTTCTGAAATGTAGTGTATTTTAGGAGAAAGAAAACAAGTCAGGAAGTGAATATTTCAAAGGAGCCAAGTTTCATAAAATAGTATTATTTGGCAATACTTTATTATTGATGAAGTGATAAAAATCCATTACAGCTGGATGCCATGTTAATCGGGGTTATGGCTCTCACAAGTGGCATGACTATGTACTTTGATTTAATTTGCATCATATTGTGTGACCCTTCAGACAAAAGTGCAACATGGAAACAATAAAACATGGCCTCTGGCAACCTATGTCATTTGAAATTGAAAATGTTTCACCCTTTGCCATCCAGAGTACAGCTTGAACTAAATAATGCTCTTGGTCACAAAAAGGTTAGTGATATCAGTTCTGTAGATTTGAGGGAACCTGTTCTAGAGAGAGTATATAAAAAGCCAGTTTGTATAATAATCTCAAATATGATTAACAAGCCTATGATAATAAAAATGGCATATTCTCCCCAACTGTTTAAAAAGGAAAACTACCCATTCCTGAATAGGGCATTACAATCAATTTGAAATTAAAGAATGGTGTCAAGCAAGTCCCATGACAATATTTCTGCTATGGCCCAGGGTCAGTTATCTCCTGCAGTTATGTGCTTCTCACCTCAATAATTATGGAAGCAAGACATCGGACATAATTCTTGACAAATCCCATGGCAAGCAAGATGGAATTGCTTACTGCTGCCAGAACCTTCCAGCTTTCAATGCTCTGGTGTCATATTTAAAACCCAACTGTCTCGCTATCTGGAGAAAGATCTTGAGACACTGGTGATGAAGAAAAGGTCACTCCTCCTCCCTCATGACCATAACAAGAGGGCACGCTACTAGATCCAACTAGCTTAGACAGAGACAGCAGCATGGGTCAATGTTTCATTGTGAAAGCATACACTCAACAGCGCAGAAAGAAGGTCAATAATCCTTTGTACTCCTCAATGGCACATAGTACATCTCTCTGCCAGGTGAAAAGTGGTCTATGAGGAGGTAAACAACTTGTGAAGCCTTGGGTATTTTGTTTTAAAGTTGGAACAATAGTAGCTGCCCGAATGGCTGTGGTTACGCTCCTAGCCACAGAACCAGGGATTTTAGTTTTAGCGTTCAGGAGTTGCTGTTGGAATCTTGAAGAAGCGAAAGCTATTCTTTCCCTCTCTGGATTACAGCCGCAAGCAGGGGGTTCTCTGCCAACTATGGGAGTTGCATGTGAGACAAACTGTGATCTGAATTTGCCTTTTGCCAAAGTTGTGTTTATGGAATATCACTATATTGGAACAGTTCATTAGCAATAGCGACTGCACCTATTGTTCTGTTATATTTTCCCATGGAGTAACGTTATTCCAGTTCCGTCTTTCTTTCATTGTACTTTAACTATAGTGTTTCAATAAATTGTGTTTTGCTTAATGTCAAGTATTTGACCAATCGAATTGTCTGGAATACAGCGCTTCACATTTACCGTTAAAATAAGAAAACATTAGGGTCTAGACTAGCTGCTTAATATATTTTCAGGGGGTCTGGTTTGGTCTATAACAGTCACGCCTGATCTTTCTCTACAACTACTAACTACTTCCCACTCACCCACTGGTGATAACCCAACTCCTCTCCTGCTTAGATATTTGCAGATAACTACAGAGAAGCCTCTCGACCCTGGTTCTCACCATTCCTTTGCACCTTCTTGGTGGATTTTAATCTGCTGCTTCCCCCTTTGGAGATGCTGCAACAACCACTAATGGTTGCTGAAGGTCTTGTAACTGCTGTCTCCCTCTCCAGTATCTTCTCAGTAAGAGCACAAAAAAACAAGGCAAGGCCTCCGATATTTCCGTAGGGAAAGTTAGAAAGATAACACAGTGTTGTTGAAGAGATAGTTGAGCCTTCACAATTGAGCTGAATGTTCTGTCCACTCGCACTGAGACTTTCCTAGGAGGTCATGTCATGCCTCAGTTAGACATTCTCTGGTATTTGACCTTATTAAATGTATGGTGGACAACCCAAGTGTCTGTGTTCCACTGGGAATAGGGTTCTACTAGTAAGCCATCATGGAACATCCCTCTGTCCTAATAAATACTCCTTTCACTTCACAGCCCAGATACTTGTAGACTTACTTTTCTGTTTGAGGATAAGGCATCTGACTTGTGTTGTCTTCCACAGCTTGCTATGGATTACATTGCCAAATGGAAACTTTAGTTTCCACATTTAAGTTTCTTGTCACAGAAAGATTTGTTGACCATACAAGGTAGGCAGGCAATCAGTGGGAACAATGTAACATTCAGGATTACTTGAGGCTATAACTTGTTATCTTCAATAATTGGCAATTACTGACCTCCAGATGAAGACAGAATTGAAGGCAGATTGCTTAATCAGTGAAGGCATGATTACTGCGATTGACGTTGAAGAGACAAAAGAGTGCAACAAACTCTACCCCACAGAAACAAAATAACTTATTTGTCCCATTTTTCATGTGATCCCAGCAATTCTGTTAATTTATTATGCATTTGAGTTTAGATGTAAAATGGCAAGATTCCAATTTTGTGTTTGCACCAAGTGACTTGCAAAGTTCTGCCTGTGGCCCATCAATTTCCCCTACTCTTCATGTTCCTTTTTGTGTTGTTGACCCTGAGGCCCCATTGATCCTTCAAACTCTTCCCCTCACCCCCATTTTGATTCAATCCCTTCACATCACTATTATTGTGCCCAATTTAATCCAGACCTCATGACTCTAGAGGAACCTAGTTCTTTGCTGACCATATACTGTCCACATTAGGGTCTGAAGTATCTGCAATTTGCTTGAACGTGCCCTCCATCCCACCCTGGAAAGCTCCCAGTTTCCCATACTATTGGCAACTGCTGTCTTTGAATGTCATTATTGCATTACCCGATGCAATGAAGCCTATCCTCAGACTCGAGCTATCTGCTTTACTCCTTTACTCAGGACTGTATGGACTCACCCCTAAGAACCCCATTGTCTATTAGTAACTGACCCTCCATAAGTGACTATAGCCCAACCCCTGGTGTAAAGACCACTTTCATTTTTGTCAAACTGGACTAAGATACTCTTCAAACCAAATAAACTACCTCAAGACGATGTTTGCAATTTTCCTCTCCACTCTCAATATTTGCCTGTTTTACTTTGTGTGTGTGTGCGTGTGTGTGTGTGTGTATGATCCATTTAAATTAATTAAAAATACCATCCATTTAATTTTCTTGTTTTAAGATAAATAGTTAAAGATTAGAAATTCATCTTGTCTACTTCACATTTATTACATTGTGAGGTGTGGGTGTTGCTGATTGGGCTCCTCCTTAGTTGGTGGCAGTGAGCTGCCTTCTTAAACCACTGCAGTCCATATGATATGATTAACCCACAATCCTGCTAGGGAGGGAGTTCCAGGACTTTGACCCAGTGACCCTGAAGGAATGGCAATATATTGCCAGGTCAGGATGGTGAGGGGCCTGGATGAGAAGTTGCAAGTGGTGGTGTTCTCCTGTATTTGCTGTGCTTGTCCTTCTAGATGAAAGTGTTCATGGATTTGGAGGGTGCTGTTTAAGGATCTTTGGTGAAGTCCTGCAGTGCATTTTGGAAATAGTACACACTGCTGCTGCTGAACGTCAGTGGTGGAGGAAGTGGATGTTTGTACAAGTGGTGCCAATCAAACTGGCTGTTTTGTCTTGGATGGTGTCAAGCTTCTTGAGTATTGTTGGAGCTACACTCATCCAGGCAAGTGAGGAGTATTCCATCGCACTCCTGTAGATGATGGACAAGCTTTGAGAAGATGAGGTAAGTTACTCACTGCAGTATTCCTAAAATCTGACCTAGTCTTGTAGACACTTTGTTTATATGGTGAGTCCAGTTCAGTTTCTGATGAAGTGTAACCTCCAGGTTGTTGATAGTGGAGGAATTCAGTGATGGCAATGCATTTGATATGTAGGGGCCGTGATTAGGTTATCTCTTATTGGAGATGGTTAACTGTCTGGCATATGTGTGGCACAATTACTTCTGCCATTAGTTACAAATAATTTTAGGAACAGTAAATAGTTATTCCCTTGTTACTGGGAAAAACCTGTGTGCATATTCTTTTTAACCTAAATTAAATACTTAGTTAGAAGTGGTTTATCAAATATTCACTGAAAACAAAAATTGCTGGAAATCACAGCGGGTCAGGCAGCATCCATGGAGAGAGAGCAAGCTAACGTTTCATCAGGGCTGACATGAGGTGTGGAGGGGGCGGCATTTATGCAATAGTTTTCAAATTTCACATTTGTGACCACTCTGGAAATAATAGTGTTCATTTACAGTGCACCATCCTCATTGTGTCAAAGTTTGTTGGTTCTTTAAAAGTTAAAGTAAGTGATAAAGAATAAAAATAATTAAATATAAAGGTTTGCATTATATAAAAAAGACACTAAAAGCTGCTAAAGCATTCATGTAGATTAAAGAGATGTCCCTAACAAACTTGCAAGGGATCATAAAAGTTAAGGTAATTGAATTGGCAAGTAAATTAAAAGTGGAATTGCCTTCCCATGCTAAGAAGACAGATATAATTAAAGGACTCACACAGTATTTCAGCTTAATAGAGATGCAGGAGAGAGTTGGTATTGCAAGTTGTGAGACATTAGAATTGGTTCACATTGAGTCACAATTAAAGTAGTTTTAGCAAACTGTAAAGCAATAAAGGGCAGGGAAAGAGAATTGGAATTAAATAGATTGGAAAAGAGATGGCTGGAACTCGAGCTGAGAGAGATGTGAGAGAAAGAAAGAGAGATATAGGAGAAATAAGAGGGGGGGATAGAATTTAAGCTGAGAACAATGCATTCAAAAAAGGTGACCTCAAACACTGCAATGTGCTCTGATGAGAAAACTGAACCAGAGTCAAAAGTCCAGTAACAAAATGTTTAAATTTGTATAATCCCTGTAAAAATTGAGGAAAAGAATTTGAGGCATTCTTTTTGTCATTTGAGAAAATAACAAAGCAGGTGAAACAACTGAAGGAAAACTGGACACTACCCATGCAGACCAAGTTGACAGGTAGAGCATAAGAAATGGATGCTTTATTGCCAGACAAGGTTTCTATGGATTATGACACTGTTATGGATGCATGTTAGTTAGTTCCTAAAACGTAGAGGCAAAAGTTTAAAATTTTAACTAAACAGCCTGGGTAAATCTACATTGAATTTGATAAGGCTAAGGAAAGTAATTTTGACAGGCAGATACAAGTATTAGAAGTTGAAATCTCATATAAAGCTCTGAGAGATTGTTCTCTTGGAAGAATTTAAGAACTCAGTCTTTTGCAACAAGAGTCCATGTTGAGGACAAAAGGGTTTCACCTGCTTGACAGGCAGCCATAATGGCTGACAATTATGATCTATTCCATAAAACTAAACATTTTTTCTGTCACCCTAAAACCCAAGAAGACTTCAGGAAGCGAAAATGAAAGGAAGATAAGTAGCCAGGGTAAAGAAAGGACAGCTGGGAATATCCCAAGACTCTATCCTAAGGTCATAAAGGAAGGTGTGGAGAGTGGAGGTGAAAATCTAGGCCTGAATGTTTCCACTGTGATAAAATGGGACATCAGACTGCTTGAGTTGCAAGGGGTGTCCATAGTCAGAGTGAGTCTGTTTATGGAATGCAAAAGAAAAATACCACAGTTCAAATTGTAGGTTTAACTACAACCAGCAAACTGGTGGTAAAACCATTATGAGGTGAACAAGGTAGATGAGAAGCAGAAAGAGTTTTTGTCAAATAGGAAGTTAACTGTTTTCTTCAAATTACGCAGCTAAACGCTACGTATTAAGAGATACACAAACTATTGATACTGTTTGCTGGAGAAGAATCTTAATTTCCTTTCAAAGAATGGAATGAAAGCCAAAGTGTTAATAAATGGGATAAGTGGAGAGTATATCCCAGTTCCATTGTACAAGTGCAAATGGAGTGTAACTTGTTACCTGTAATAGTTGTAGATGCAGTTAAAAAGTTATCTTAGATGGGGTTGATTTACTCTGAGGGAATGGAGGGAATTATGTCTGGAATAAAGTTCACATCTAAGCTTCACCAATGATCATGGAAAGTCTGAAGGGGTTTAAAGAGACAAAGCAGTTACAGGAACAAGTTCCATGTTTGTTTTAGTTGTGCGTGGTTACCACAGTAATGGCTAAACAAAGTCTACCACCAGAGGTCAAAGTCAGACCACAAGCAGATGTTAGAGTTACTAAAACTTTATTGGAAGATGGGGATAATTAAAGGGAAGTATTTGACATGTTTTCACTAATTGAGGCTCAAGAAGCAGACCCAGAGATAAATAGGTTAGTGCAGACAGCTTACACTGACACTGACTTTGAAGGGTTTGTGGAGTGTAATTCCATTTAAAACACAGAATCCTAATGAGGAAGTGGAGACATACCTGCTATTGAGGACTTGACAGTTGTTCATCAGATGGCGGTACCACCCAGATATAGTAAGGAGGTATATTGAGTGGCACATGAAATTCTTATTGCAGGACATGTGGGAATATGAAAAGCCTAAGCAGCTATAAGCTGGCATTTTACCAGGCCAAGACTTCGTAAACATGTTGTTTAATACCGTAAAACATGTCAGGAACAGTAAAACGTTAATAAGAATCCAACCAGCATCTTTTATACCCACACCAATATTTGAAGAACTACTCATTCAGTTGAGTGTTCGTAGATTGTGTAAGTCCAGAACCTGAAACAAAAGCAGGACACAAGTATATCTTTACAGTTATGGATACAACAAGGTATTCCTTTGAGTACAATTTCAGCTTATGTAGGAAAACAAAATGATGAATTCTCAATGTTGAATTAGATATCCTTTTTTCTAGATAAACTTACAATAGCATGTAATTTGCAGGAGAGCAATCAAGAACCTCACAAACAAAAATGACCAAACATGCAGACAAACATGCCAAAAGTAGAACATTTGAAGCAGGGGACAAAGTATTGGTATGACTGCCTTTACAAGATGAACCTCTAGAAGCTAAATATCGTGGTCCCTACAAGGTGGTTTGGAGAGTTAGTTATCTGATTTATCTGATAGATGTTTCTGATCACAGGTAAGAAAATCGGATAGGTCACATAAACATGTTGAAACTAAATCATTGAAAGGAAGACGGTAAAGGAAAGAAATTGCATCAGGTGGTGAGAGTTGTGGAGACAGGAAGACTGAGGTGGAAGGGCAACTAGACAGTTCACAGTTATCTAGGTAAAAACAAGGACTGCAGATGCTGGAAACCAGAGTCTAGATTAGAGTGGTGCTGGAAAAGCAGAGCAAGTCAGGCAGTATCCGAGGAGCAGAAAAATCAACGTTTCGGGCAAAAGCCCATCAGTTGAGCCCAGACAAACAATGGAGATGGAGATAGAAATTTAATACATGCTGGAAAATAGTTAGCCAAAACAGCTGGAATTTACCACCAGAGGTCCTAAGCCTTATTGATCAATTAGATTCTGCATAGACTACAAAAAATTAAATGCAGTAACAATATCAGGTTCATACTTAACTTCTCAGTTAGATGGTTATATTGATAGGGGTGGCAGTGCCTCACCTTTTTGTAAGTCTGATCTCTCAAAAGAATTCTGGCAAGTGCTGTCAACATCAAAGGTTAAAGAGCCATTCAACTTTGTCACACCAGACAGGTTATATCAACATTGGGACATGCCATTTGGCTTCAAAATGGCTACATTCTAAAGATTTATGAAGGAAGTGTCAACTGAAGTACTGTACTATGTCATTTCTTTAGGCAATGTCATAATCTACAGCAATACATTGGAAGAACATGCAAAGCAGTTAAAGGGCCAATTTAAACAATTCCAGTTTGCTGGCTTAGTAATAAATCTGGCCAAAAGTTAACTCACAAAGACAAGGGTAACTTACCTAAGACATATCTTGGCCCAAGTGCAGGTGCATCTGCAGGTTAATGCAGTCTCTGATCAAATTCCCCATTAAAACTAAAAAGAATATTGTGAGATTTTTAAGAATGTGTGGCTTTTATTGGAAACTTGTACCTACCTTCTACACGATAGCTATACCTTTAATAGGTATATTATGAAAACAGACAAAAATAGTATGGTCAACAATAGTGGGCGGCACGGTGGCACAGTGGTTAGCACAGCTGCCTCACAGCGCTGGAGACCCAGGTTCAATTCCCGCCTCAGGCGACTGACTGTGTGGAGTTTGCACGTTCTCTGCATGGGTTTCCTCCAGGTGCTCTGGTTTCCTCCCACAGTCCAAAGATGTGCAGGTCAGGTGAATTGGCCATGCTAAATTGCCCGTAGTGTTAGATAAGGGTTAAATGTAGGGGTATGGGTGGGTTGCGCTTCGGCGGGTCGGTGTGGACCTGTTGGGCCGAAGGGCCTATTTCCACACTGTAATGTAATCTAATCTAAATCTAATATGCCGTACAACCTTTGAGAAGTTGAAGACAATATTAATAAAAGAACCAGTGTTGACCACCCTTGACTTTATCATACCTTTTAAAATAGCAATTACTTCTGGTGAGTTGGAGATAGGTGCAGTCTTATTGCAAAATGAAGTGTTAGGAATAGAGAAGTCAGCGGTGTACTTTTCTAAGAAATTAAATCAATAGCAGAGGAAGCACTCTACAGTCCGTAAAGGAAACTTTGGGATTATGATCGGCTTTTGAACATGTCGAAGTCCATATTCAACATTGCTGCAATGAAACACCAGTACATTGACCATAACACACCAATATTAGAGCGTTTAAAACCCAAAATTGAACTTATTTAGAATGGAGTTTATCGATTCAAACACTCAATGTATTTTGCTTGAAAAAGTTAATTTGATAGTAGAATCATTGACCAGGATGTAAAACTGATTAAATAAGGTAGGAACTTAAGAGAAAGATGATAAAAGCTTGAGGAAGAGTTGTAAAAGGGATGAATAAGGATGAATGGAAGCAAGTTTCAAGTGTTACTGTCTATGAGTCATCTTGTGGTGAAATAATTTTTGTGATGAAACACATTTTTTGAAAAAGCATTTTATTTATTTTTAGGTGCAGACATATATGACCACGTGTTTTTTTATTACAATTGGAGACTAACAATGTGAAATGCTTTTACTTTGAACCAAGGAAGTTGTGTAAGAAAGTGTTTTCAGCTTTAAAAAACATGTTACTGGAGCACATTGCAAGTTGCTGCATTAGAGCACTGATGGAGAAGTTCAGACAAAGTGACACCACATGTGTGCATTCAGAGCAATTATACACAGCACAGTCTTTGATTGGTTTTTCAAGTGTGTGTGAGCACATATGCCTTCGGCCTGGAAAAATTGCCCCTCCAACACTCTGTCAAAAGAGCAGGGAAAAGCTAAAAGAATATTAAAGCCCACAGGAAAAGCAAGTTCCCTGGGTCCAACCAAGTAACTGAAGACTGATTGAGGCATCATTAGAGAAAGAGAAAGGACTGTGGAACCAATCTACCTAGATTTGAAAGTTTGAACTATGTTCCTCTAACGATTATGCCTGATTTTCTTTGTGCGCCCATGTGTGTGTGAGACAGTTTTAAAAAGGATGGAGTTTCAGTTACATAAATCTGAAATCCTGTCCTTTTCTCTTTTAAGTTACACAGTTATAGAATAGCAATTCATCTGATATACTTTTTGATGTTTAGTTTTAGTTAAAACTTTTAAATTAAATAACAAAAAAAGAGCTTTTTAATGGAAAAATATGGATTCACGGGAAAATCCTGCTATACATATTCTCTTAACCAGAATTAGACAGTTAGGTTGAATTTGGTAATCTGCTGGCAGAATCAAAGTTTCACATTTGTAATGATTTGGGCAACAGTGGGGTTTGATTTCCAGCACACTATCTCCAGAGGCAAAACAATCCTGACTAAGTATGGTCCAGCCCACAGATTAATGTCCCCAGAGCTCTTTGAATGACCAACCTGGAATCTTTAGACTGGCTGCACTTGATCTGGCATGGATCCCTGGACTCTGGCAGGACCAAGTGCCTAACCAGACTCAAATTGGATCAGCCACTAGACTGATTATAGTGGCACCCCTGAGAACTGGTCCCCAGCCTCATCTCCCTTTCAGTTTCACACCACTATTTTCTTTAAACGCATGCATATGTTTCACATAAGCTGCAGGCATGCTGCAGCCCTGGCTTTGAAGTTGGAGCAAGCCATAGAGCGATATTTCCACCCTCTCTCTGATTGAAACATTTACTTTATAGTGTTCCTCAGCACCAACAGCTTCTCCTTCTGTACAAAAACATAGGCCAAAACACAGAAGCTGCCAGCCCGTAAAATAGTGCTATAGGTCTTTTGAGCTAAAACAAACTAAACCACAGAAGATGCCTGCCTCTATGTAAGAGCTCATGACCTCTGTGCTAAGACACAGATGCTGTATGGCTCTATGTCAGTGCTACAATTCTGCACAGATGCATAAGATGCCCCAGGATAAACATGACTTGCCAGAGTCTGGATTAGTGGTGCTGGAAGAGCACAGCAGTTCAGGCAGCATCCAAAGAGCAGCGAAATTGATGTTTCGGGCAAAAGCCCAGAGGCATATCAGCCCTGTCTCTCCTTCAACTCCAAAGTAGGTACTTGAAGACCTGAAGTGGTGGCTGATTTGGCCCAGGACAAAACATAATGATGTCATGAGGCTGGGGCTGTGTCAATTTTGCATTTTGTAGGTGAAGTGTCTCATAAAAGTATGGTTATTGGTCATGGAAGCAACTTGTTCAAACTAAGTTGTTCCACGTAAAGAAAAGCTAGATATCTGATGCAGTTATTCTGTGAGGTGCAATGGACATTCACAAGAAAAGTCACCAGGTAGCCACTTTGTTTTATCAGCCGGGTTTTCCTGCTACAGAATTACGATGCTATTATTATGAGTTAATGTTAATGAGATGCAAATTCATGGAATTGTACTTCTTGCCACCTGACAGCAAGATTCTGAGAGCATCTAAGATTTGAGGGCAGAATCAAGTGAGATTTTCTTGACTTTTGAGAATCAGATCCTTTGATTCCGTCCCGATTAACTCATATTTTTCACCATTATTCTACCCACCTCAGAGAAGGGAAAATTCCACCCTATGTTTTTTCCATATTCTTCAATCTCAGCTACTACATGTTTTACAAACATACCATACCGTGGTGTGGATTTAACAGGTAGTATTTGGACTCTAGGGGTTAAATTATGAAGAAATTTTCTATAAAGTAGAGCTTTTTCCTTCTGGTATTTGAAAGGGTAGGGAGTAATTTGATCAAAGTTTTCAAGATATTAAAGGGAAAAGATAAGGTAGATTGGGAGAAACTATTTCCGTCAGTTGGGTAGTCTAAGGCTAGAGGGCATACTCTACAAATTACTGCCAGACTTTTCAGGAGTGAAATTACGAAAAAAAACGAATGATAAAAGTTTGTGGAATTCTCTTCCACAAACAGTAACTAATACTATGTCAATACGTAATTTTGAAACTGAGGTGAACAGAATTTTGTTACTTAAACATACTAAGGGATTGAGTAAAGGTGGCTATATGGAGTTAAATTGCAGATCAGCCACAATCCCATTGAATATTAGAACAGGAAAAAAATGATCTGTCACAATGTTCCTATGTTACTGACAAATCTTCAGCATTTCAAATAATAATTTCAGCATTGGAAATAATAATTTCAACTTTTTAATCCCTATTAATTGAATGTCAAGTGTTCACAAAAAAACTGAAGAAAACCCCAATATCTAACATGGCTCAGTCTTCCTAAACGATCTCCATCTCAGTCAGAAATAGATGTCTCAATTGTGAGAAATGTACAATTATACTTTTAAATGTCACAGACTCCTCCAAACATGCTGGACAAGGGATATCAGTAGTTTGCACTGCGATTAATTAAAGTACATTACACAGAGCGATGATTTTCCTATTTATCCACCAATGTCAGGCAGTGGCAAGCAAGACAGTTTGTGTCCATGCTTCTTGCTGCACTTGGAGGGTGCAGTTATATTGTGGTAATGCTTAGATATAATAGGGCAAACATAGGGGTGGCTCAGTGGTTAGCACTGCTGCCTCACAGGGCCAGGAACCCAGGTTCAATTCCAGCCTCCAGCAACTCTCTGTGTGGAGTTTGCACATTCTCCCTGCGTCTGTGTGGGTTTCCTCTGGGTGCTCTGGTCCAAAGAGGTACAGGCCAGGTGAATTGGCCATGCTAAATTGCCCATAGTGTTAGGTGCATTAGTCAGAGGGAAATGAGTCTGGGTGGGTTACTCTTCAGACGTGTGGAGTTGTTGAGCCGAAGGGCCTGTTTCCACACTCTAGGGGAATCTAATCTATAGATTGGCATTATCCATTATCTGGTAAATATACACTGTCATTATTCACACTAGGTTAAGTTTATGATCGATTATCTGTCATGACTGAAAATTGGAAAGAAGCCTTAGGATACAGATACTGAACAGTAATTTTGAAATGAATTTGAAATGTCCAGATGCCATAAAGTACCTTCAGAAAAGAAAATAGTAAATGAGAATAAGACAACAAAAAAAATACACACCAAAATAATTTAGATATTAGCATTTGACACAAACCTTCTTTAGATCAGTGATCATCAGTGGTACTGCACAATGTGAGCCAAATATTACATTTCCTTTGTTGTTCTTTCCAAATTCTCCCTTGAACTAAAAGATATAGTTATTCTTGAAAAGTGAATAGTTCCAGATATGCAGCCATTTCTGAGTAAGTAGATCAGGAGGTTTTGTATAAGATTCAGATTTGTTTATGCATGTTGTGTAAATTCTAATCTCAGACAATATGGAGAGGTTGTGTCCAATGTTAATCTAGATGTATTGTATTCTCATGTATGTGTATGAAACCTTTCATTTTCCCAATGTTAAACAACAGGCAGACATTGCTAGTAGATTGCACAAAGATTTTAATTCCTCGGAACAAATAATTAAAAATTAAGCACCTTTCTAATTTTCTCTAAACAAGTTGCGCACAGTTCTTTTACTTTTCTTCAATGGGTATTGCTTCTTGCCCACACTATGAAACACACATACGAAGATTTGTACCATAAATATTGATGGTACAATAGCGATTGTGGTTATTGGATGAGCAATCCTAAAGCGCGAGTAACATTTCAAAGAAATAATTTCAATTTCATCATGACAGCTTGGAAATTTAAATGTAGTTAATTTTTAAAAATCAATAATAAGAAGCTTGTATCAGTAATGGTGCCTATCCTGGCAAATGCTGGACTATTGTAAAGATCCATCTGAGTTTATTTTTATCTTTTAGGAAGGAAGCCTGTCATCCCTAGTTGACCTGATTTGTTATTCCACACCCACAGCAATGTGGTTGTCTCTTAACTGCCTGTGAACTAGCTGACCAATACATTCAGTTGTATCTTAAGGGTATCAGCAGTAAACTGTTACCTTGCTCATGATAGCCATCTCCTTTGGATAAAAGAAGAACATGCTCCCCCAAGGTTTTTCCACATTCCATACACACAAAGATCTTCTGCCACTTCCTTATTGGCAACGAGAGAAGTCAACAATCTGGTGTCATTATGCACAAGTCAGACATCTATGGCAGCTATTGCTAACTCCCGCATGTGCAAACTGCTTTTTTCTTATGCCTTAAGCCAAAACTACTACTTTCACACTGAAATATCAATCTGGGGTATCTTGGGCTGAATGTCTGCACATTGACCTCAGGCTGCTTGGTCCTTATCTCTAAGTAAGGGTCTTCAACTCCACATGTATTGTAGCACTTTTCATTTACAGCTGTACATACTATGTCATCATATGCAATTCTCCAATGTTTTGTCTGAGACCTCTCTCTTCACATGCTCATAATGGACAGGAAACTTCATCCTAGTACACAGACCAGATCGGCAATGGCCTAGTGGTATTATTCCTAGATTATTAATCTTGGCTCATTCCTAATGAAGGGCTTATGCCTGAATGTCAATTCTCCTGCTCCTCAGATGCTGCCTGACCTGCTGTGCTTTTCTGCTATTAATCCAGAAACTCGACTATTAATCCAGAAACTCCAGTAACTTTCTGGGGACCTGGGTTTGAACCCCGGAATGGCAGAAGGTGGAGTTTGAATTCAACTATAATCTGTAGATAAGATTCTAATGATGACCATTGCTGATTGTTAGGGGAAAAGCCAATCTAGTTCACTAAAATGCTTTGAGAAAGGAAATCTGCCATCTTTAATTGATCTGGACTGCACATCAATCTATACCCACAGCAATGTGTTGACTCTTAATTGCCCTCTGGGCAATTAAGGATAGGTAATAAATGCTGGTCTCGCCAGTGATGCCCACATCCCATGAATGAATAAAAGAAATCCTCAGGGGGTTACTTTGATGAAAGGCTACAACCAGGCTCTAAATAAGCACTGTGCTAATAAGACACAACTCTTCACAAGTCTGGTTTAAGCAAACAATTCTGGTATTAATGACTCAATAGAAACATCTGTAGAATCAGCACTTACATATTGAATAAATGTAATTTTCACCACGTATCAAACATGGATTCCACTCATCCCCCTGGTGATGCTGTGGCTCAGGAATCAAATGTAGGGGGATACGAATTTCTGGACACAGCACTGGAGGTCCTGATGGAGGCTGTCCAGAGAGGGAGGATATTTTGGCTCTGTAGGGGAGAAAACATTCTTCTCCTTTTTTTAGCCTCAGGTGTTCCTCCCATTCCTCCAACAGATAAGGTGACACCTAGGAAAATGCTGATCAGTAAGTGGTCCCTTCCTGATAATCACTCCTATAGGGTGGAGTAGCACAGTCCACACTCCTTTAGGTGAAGTCCTCAGAGAGTTTCCAGGATTAATGCTGGTCCGTTGTTGCTGAAGTCCTAGCAATGTGTCCCAAAAAGTCCACTCAGGTGTTTCAGAAGTCTTCCTTCAAGCCTCCAACAGCCAGTGAATGGTTAGCAGTAGTTTACCTGTAAGTATCATTCAAAGTATTCAAAAACTGTTAGGATAAGTGGTTAGGTAAAGCATTATCTGCATAAATGCCTTCCAGCCTTTTTAAGAAAGCACTAGCAGACATTTTAATGTCTGCAGACATTGCAAGTGGTCCAGCTGCTATAATGCATCCCTGAATGACCATTCTCAGCTCAAGCATGTAAGAACACTGGAACAAATGAAATAGGAGCTGCAACAAAATCATCGCCGACCTTTTACATCCACTTCTATCACCATATCCCTTAATTCCTTTAGTATTTACAAATCTAACTTTTAAGTATATTGACTGAACATGATTGTTTAACCTGAGACTGCCCAGTTCATAATTCCCCATTCAGGGGGAACATTTTCTCAACGCATGCTCTGTCAAATCCCTTAAAACGTTTATGTCTCAAATAGATCACATCTCATTCTTCTAAACTCTAAGAAATCAATGCACAGTCTACTCAATCACTCTTCACTGGGTAATCTCTTCATCCCAGCGACCAGTCTAGTGAACCTTTGTTACATGCTTTCTAGTATAAGTGCATCCTTCATAAGGAAAGCAAAACTGTGCATAGAACATGAAGCGTGGCCTCACCAATGCCTTGTACTTTAACCAACTCCCTTTCCAGATGACATTTTCTGCCAAACACAGACTAGACCAGTCTTTCAGCATAAGAGCCCAACCTAGTAAGCTCTGAAACTTTTTACCACCTCAAGTATATGGGGAAGTTGCCTGTTTAGGCTAAGATTAGGAAAACTGAGGCCTCAGTGTTGAGTGTAACTGAAAGCGACCTAAAGCTTTGCTTTTCGGTGGTCAGATAATATGACATGTAATTAAAGCAAAGCAATTAATTGAAATTCCTGCTCATTTTCTCATTGGTACACCACCTTATAGCTCCTAGTTCTTAGATTAATAACATTTTAGTACAAAACAATCTAAAAATTCTCAAATATGTTAGATTTGATCATTATTACATTTTTTAAAGCATTTGAGTAACCAAAGTCTGGATCTGCTCTCGGGCTAAGGTTCGTGAATGATTTACCACATCTATAAACTTAATTTCAAAATTCACTTTGACAGCCTTTGGAACTGTACAACTTTCTTTCTAAGCATGAACAGACATACATTTACTAAATTTTGAATGATAGTCCTATCTCGGCAATCTCATTCTGCCCTATAACTGTGAGATCTCTGTATTCCTTTAATTATGGTCTGTTACATATTCCCTATTTTAATCACACTATCATTTATGGCCATGTCTTCCAATGCCAAAACTCTAACCTCTGAAATTCCCTCCTTAAAACCTCTCAGGTTCTCTATACTACTTTAAGACACTCCTATAACTTGCCTCATTAATCCAGAGCTTGACCCCTTTTCTCCTATTTCATTTGATTTGGTTTGTTTATTTGTGAAACACCCTGGGACATTCTAATACACTAAAGGTGCTCTATGAATGCAGTCCGTTGTTTTCTGGTGTTGCCAACAACATGTTACTGAGTGATCAGCATTTGAATAATGACAACAAATGTGAGAGACATATTGGACAATTTTTAGTTTTCCACCAATTTAAAAGTCTTGATTTTTAATCTGCTAATTGTTGTGTCTGGATGTACACAATGTCACATTTGGGTTGTTGAATATTCATAAGATTCAGTTTGACTAGTAGATAATTATTTCCCATTCATATGATGGGTCACAATGAAGACAGTAATTACATATTCCATACTCTCTTATTCTACTCATCGTCAAAAAGCTGTGATGAAAATCTCTTCCAACTTCAGGGGGGTAATGCTTGCTGAGAAAAGGCGGCAATAAAAAATAATCATAAAGAGAAACATGAAGAGGCCAGTTTGCTGCTTAAAGTAACAGACTCTTGCTAAGGCTACACTGTACAACGGAGTGGGGTTTTGCCTTCATAAAACATGAACTGAGGTGAACACAAGAAGACTGAAGCAATTGAAGAGTATGCCCAAGTCTGCTGCCTCAGAGTGGAGTGCACTCTTTCAGGCACCATGGGTATCTACTAAAGGCACACAGTAGACCATTTTCACCTTGATGCTAAGTCTGAAAAATATTGTTTTCTTTTCCCTGCTGACAGCTAGGAATGTCGAGTTTGCTGTTACAATGTTAGTTTCTGTGCTGCTTGATGAGGTTGCTGACAGGAATTTTCAATTTGCTCTGAAAAGGTGCCAAAGGCTTCCAGGAATGAATAACCAGCAGCTAACCAATCAGAACCATGCACTGCACACAACCATCCACTGATAGTTTCAATGCAACGCAAACACTTCAATAAGGCTACATTTCGAGTCCAGTTGGTTTACTTGCTGAACCTCAAAGTCTCAGTATGTCCTGCACATAAACTTTGATCTGCTATATTGAGAAAGTTTCCATTCACTCACTTATTCTGGTTATTTTACACCAAACTAGAGCTTTGGGAATTGCCATAAATTGTTCCTAAAATTATGCTTCCTTTGCTGGACATAATATTCTTATACAATCTCGTGGATCTATAGATACTCATGAAGAGAGACTTCCCCAAGCTGCTGAAATAATGTGCTTTGAACCTTATATCACGAAATTACCCCTATTTTGTCACTTCAGCGGCCCACTATTTTGATCTGCAGAAAGTATTTGAGTTCTCTTGACAGAAGCCTCAATAACTTTCCTTGATTCAAATCCAGGAGTCAGATGTTTCCCTGCTGCTATGGCGACCAGAAATGAACAGCTCATGACCTCCTAATTTGCAGACTTTGCAGTCGGACAGCCACAGACTTGAATTTGGAACCTATTTTAATATCGTATCCGGTGCTGGTCACACCCAAGCACTGGAGGTAATTCAGAGGAGAAGCAAGGTAGGGTTAGACCGACCTGCAAAAACTTTAAGCCTAGATTTTCCTCATCTTGCTGCCAAGTTTCAGAGGGTATTTGTGCAGCTGGGAATGGTAAGTGGTGTAGATCCTTCTCTGCCAAGAAACCTTGCAAACACAGTCTGCCAAAGAATTTTTATTGCAGTCATGGTGGTGAAAGTACCTGCCTCAAACAAGTAGACGTTTCACATTAATGGGAATTTGAAATCATGCCAACCCTGTTATCCTTGCATTCACGACATTGAACGAGAAAAAAAACTTCCACAGCTGAGCAACTAGCGTAACAAATGGGTGAATGAGCCTTTACGTTAAGAACATAAGAAGTAGGAGCAGGAGTGGGTCACACAGCCCACCCAAACCAACTTTGCCGTTCAGTAAGATCATAGCTGAACTTATGACCTTAACTTCCCATTCCTGTCTGCGACCTCTTCTTCAATAATCCTTGTGTTCTGCTCACTGGGGAAGAGAACTCCAAACACTGATGATGTTTTAAAAGAAGAAATTCTTCTTCATCTCCATCCTAAATGGGAGAACCCATACTTTGAAGCTGTGGCCCCCAGTTGTAGATTTCCTCCATAAGAAACAGTGGAACATTATGGGGGGTTGGAGGAAGAAATGCTTGTGTCAGTAGTAAAGACTTCAATCAGAAACCAACTATGGAAGGAATATTTCAGCTCGCAGCAATATTACAGTGTGGGTGGTGTTAACGCAGAATAGGATATACCACCACCAATCTGATTGACTGGCAGTGCCAAGAGCTGAGTCGTGGGTGCTGTCTACTGAAGGCAAGTGGAGGAAGAAGGAAGAAGTGAATCTTGAATCAAGGTACGTCGAGGTAGTGGGCAGGAAATGTTTGGCCAGATTAGGGAGGAGGTGGGAAGGGTAGGCAGGAAAACAATTGGAGAACAGGTGGGTAGGAAGGAAGGGGTGTCCTATTGGGTGAACAGCAATGTTCCCTCACTCCCCCTTAAGGCCCCTTAGAATCTTATGCTAAAATAATTTGCGGTATCCTTTACATGGCATTCAATCTTCTTACCACCAACCAGAAACCATGGATGCTTATTTTAAGAGGATTTTTTCCAATTTGACTATCATGCATAGCAGGGAATAATTTTCAAGGACGCAGGCAATTAAGTGTGTGCTTGGTTCCAGGTCCAGTATCTGAGTAAGGATGGTAGTTGGCTCTGCAGCATGATGGATTGATGGGAGTGTCGGAGAACCTGAGCATCTGGCAGTGCAACCAGAAGGCTGTTGCTGGAAGTGGGTGAAATAAAGGAGACCTCAATTTAAGGTGAGCCTTGAAGACTTTAGGAAGTTTAAAAGTAAAATGTGACCACAGTTACAAGGATTTACTGTGATGAGGAAGCCTACAGATTCAGGGTATAAGAATATGTCATTGGCCCTGCAGCCAGCCACTGTATTAAGAAGGCAGCCTCAAATTATCTGTTGTGCTTTGTTGGATAAATGCCCTCAATGTGTATTTTAATTGACCTTAATGGCTACCTGGTGTTGGCAAAAAAAAACAAATAGCCCCACAGAAAATGGACCAGAATTGGGAAACATACAGCAGACGAGCTGATAGCACAAAATTGCCATGTGTCATCATCCAAACCTACCACTTTGAAAATCCAATCCTCTTATTTCAGTCTTAAATCTTGCCACATTGTAACAATGGCAACAGTTCTCTGATTCTGTCTGGCAAGGCCAATGTGTGAACATAGGAGCAAGTTTGCTCTTCTGGAATAGATTCAGTAAGACAAATGGAACGCAAGACTTCTAGGATGTAGCAGTAATACTTATCTGTATTACAAAGTTGACTATATTTTATTTTAAGTGCATTCTGGAAAGGTAATGGTGGTAAAGTTGACAAAATCTGCTGCAGTAAATCTTATAGGTTTTTTCAAGCTTGTGCTTAAATGGACTAATAATGAGTAAGGATCACAAAGCGGCTAGACCATGCAGGTGAAAATGTTCAGGGAGATACAACAAATTATTAAGCTAGTTGCAGCTGTTAATACTAAATTATACTATTATGTTACATCACAGAAGTGTCAGCTGTATTTAGTTGATAGCACTCTACTCTCAGAGCCAGAATGTTCAATTCCCACACCAGAACTTGTGCACAAAACACAAGGCTGACATTCCAGTACTGCACTGAGGAAGAGCAGCAGTATCTGAAGTACTGGCTTAAGGTTGAGACATTAAGTCTTAGCTCTATTTGCCCTCAAGGTGGATGCATATGATCCTTGAGCACTATTGAAAGGCAAGTGGGATATTCTGGCCAAGAATTATCCCTCAATCAATAGATTGACTGGTTATTATCTAGTGTGTGAACGTTTGAAATTGTATTTTCTGTATTACAACAGTGTGAAACCTGAAAGGGTTTCGAAAAGATTTACAAGGATGTTGCCAGAGTTGGAGGATCTGAGCTACAGGAAGAGGTTGAATAGGCTAGGGCTGTTTTCTCTGGAGCTAAGGGGTGACTTATAGAGGTCTATATAATCATGAAAGACATGGATAGGATAAATATACAAAGTCTCTTCCCTGGAGAACTAGAGGGCATAGGTTTAGGGTGAGAGGGGAAAGATATAAAAGAGACCTAAGGGGTAACTCTTTCATGCAGAAGGTAGTACTTGTATGGAATGAGCTGCCAGAGGAAGTGGTGGAGGCTGGTACAATTGCAACATTTAAAAGGCATCTGGATGGGTATATGAATAGGAAGGGTTTGGAGGGATATGGGCTGGGTGCTGGCAGGTGGGACTAGATTGAATTTGGATATCTGGTCGTCATGGACGAATTGGACTGAAGGGTCTGTTTCCATGTTGTACATCTCTATGACTCTATAATAGTGAATGCATGTGAAAAACAGTCGATTGAATTGGATCTGGATTGTCTAACCCAGAAGAAATCCATTCAGCCCATCTTGTCTCTACAGGCAGACCATACCATACAAAGTGCATCAGGTAGCAGAACAGAGTGCAGAATACAGTGTCACAGCCACAGAGAAGGTGCAGAGAGAGAGTTCTGGGTTAGAGGTAGGAACATTACCACTGCACCACAAGAGTCGAAGTTCCTCAGGATACTGTCCTAGGTCCAATCATCTTCTGCTGCTTCATCCATGATCTTCTTTCAATCATAAGGTCAAAAAAGTGAGGGTGATTTGCTGTTGATTGTTCAGCACCATTCATGGCTCCTCATGCTCTGAAGTAGTCTGTGTCCTCATACTCTGAAGGAGTCTATGTCCAAATGCAGCAAGATCTGAACGACGTCCAGGCTTGGGCTGATAACTGCTTGGTAATATTTTTGCCATACAAGGGCCAGACAATAGCATCTCGAATAGATTAACTAACTAAGAGAGAGTAGAGAGTTTTTTTTTAGATTACTTACAGTGTGGAAACAGGCCCTTCGGCCCAACAGGTCCACACCAACCCTTCAAAGAGCAACCCACCCAGACCCATTCCCCTACATTTACCCCTTCACCTAACATTACAGGCAATTTAGAATGGCCAATTCACCTAACCTGCACATTTTTGGACTGTGGGAGGAAACTGGAGCACCCGGAGGAAATCCACGCAGACACTGGGAGAATGTGCAAACTCCACACAGACAATTGCCTGAGGCAGGAATTGAACCCGGGTCTCTGGCGCTGTGAGGCAGCAGTGCTAACCACTGTGCCACCGTGCTGCCCATAAGTTGGGTTAAGGGGATAAGTTGTGATATTCAGGATGGCAACCTAAAACTAGTGGAATGCCAGATCAGTGCTGGGCCACAAATATTTACAATGTATACTAATTGTTTGGAGAAGGGGAGTGAACGTATTCAAGCCAAGCTTTGGAATGATGTCAAAGTAAGTGAGAAGGCAAATTGTGAGAATGACACAAAGAGTCTGCAGAGGGATATAGATAGATTAAGTGAGTGGGCAAAAATTGAAGATGGAATATAATGTGAGAAAATATGAGTTTATATACTTTGGCAAGAAGAATAGAGGAGCAGAAAATCATTGAAATAGAGAAAGACTGCAGAAAGCTGGAACAAAAAGAAATTTAAGTGTCACAAAAAGCTAGCTTACAAATTCAGTGGGTAATAGGGAAGGCATATGGAATGTTGCCTGGTATTATAAAGACAACAGTGGAAAAGTCGGGAAGTCTTGCTAAAACAATACCTGGCACGAGTCAGACCATATTCAGTATATATGGAAACAGCTTTGTTTTCCTTTCTTAAGGAAAGATTCTCTGTGGAGGCTGTCCAGAGAAGATTCACGAGGTTGATCCCAGGCAAGGGGTTTCTGATAAGTAGAGATTGAATACTCGTTGGAATTTAAAAGAATGAAAGAAGACCTTGCTGAAACACATAGGATTCGCAGGAGGCTTGACTGGGTGGATGCTAAGAGGTTGTTTCCACTTGTAGGGCAGTCTGGGACCAGAGGGCATAATCTGAACAAGGTCACCCAGTTAAGACACTGATGAGGTACTTCTTCTCTCAGAGAATGGAGAATCTATGGAATTGCTTACTTCAGAAGGCTGTAGAGGCTAGATAATTGATTATATTAAGTCTAAAGTATATTTATAATCAGTAAGGGAATCGAGGATTATAGGGTAAAGGCAGGAAAGTGGAGTTGAGGAATATCAGATAAGTCATGATCACATTAAATGGAGGAGCAGACTCAATGGGATGAATGGACTACTTCTGATTCTACAGCTTTTAGTATTATGGTCTAACTATCGTCCTTTGAATATCATCATCATGGGAGTTACATTTGACTGGAAACTAAGTTGGGTCATTTATATAAATACTGTGGCTATAAGAACAGATCAGAAGGTTTCAGTGCTGAGGTGCACAACTCACCTCCTGACTCCCCAAAGCCTGTCCATCATCTCCATGGCACAAGTCAAGAGTGTCCACTTGCCTGGAAGGGTGCAACTTCAACAATGTTCAAGAATTCAGTGCCATCCAAGACAAAGCAATCCACTTCATTGGCACCCAGTCTATGACATTCAACTTTTACTCAGTCCACCTCAGTATACTACTTCCAAACACACTGCAACAACTCACCAACGTGGTGTCATTGCACCTTCCAAGTCATGACCTCATCTAGAAGGATAATGCAGCAGATATGAGGATCATCACTACTTGTATTTTCCCCTTGAGTCTTACATCATCCTTACTAGGAACTATGTTGCCATTCTGTCACTTCCACTGGCTCAAAGTCCTTAAATTCCCTTTATAGCAGCACTGCTGGTGTAATGTCCACCCTCACCCTTATCATTCCTTCCCCACCATTCTGTCACCCACTCATTGTGGATTGCAAGGGTCCAAGATGCCAGTTCATCACTCCCTTCTTAAGTATAACTAAGGATGGGCAATAAATGCTGGCCCAGCCATCAATAGTCACATTAGATAGATGAATAACAAAAAGACAGAAAAAGCTTCAACTCTGTCTATGTATTCATGGTTTGAATACTCTTCTCAATCTTCTCCAAGAGCAGCTCAAGTTCTTTCAGTCCGAGGCTTCTCATCCCTGGAAACATTTTTTTGTGCACTCCGTCCAGTACCAGAACATCCTTCTTAAACTTTGTTGCCTGGAACTGAATACTAGAATTTACTTGAAGTCAAATTAATGTTTTGTACAGGTTCGTCATCACTCCTGTGCTTTGATACTCTATGTTCTGATTTATGAAACTTAGGATTCTGTATGTGCATTTTTATTCTCATTCACAAGTTTTCCTCCCTCTTTCACAGATTTGTACTCATGCCTCCTCAGTCTCTTGCTCCTGCATTCGCATTAGAATTGTAGCCTTAATTTTGAATTGCGTGTCATTGTTCTTCCTATCTAAATTAATCACTTCACACATTACATCTCGTCCATAAATTCCTTCTCTTCCATTCCACTCATCGGATGTTTTTTGGAAGACCTGCCAAGTTTTGTCTCTGGCAAATTTTGGAAGCAGATGCAAATGCATCAGCTAATGATTGGTATGCTCAGAATCTCAGAGCAGCTACAAGGATTAGAGACAACATTGAGTTCTAATACTGTTAAATGAATGGAGATTATTTCACAGGAACTGAATTTCATTTCTTGAACTAAAGCAAGTCTCAGGAGATTGCTTACCTGAGAGAGGGATCATTACAGTCTCACAATATTCAGAACAGTAACTGAGATTATTACTTAGAGTCATAGAGTCATAGAGATGTACAGCACGGAAACAGACCTTCGGTCCAACTCGTCCATGATGACCAGATATCTCAACCCAATCTAGTCACACCTGCCAGCACCTGGCCCATAACCGTCCAAACCTTTCCTATTCGTATACCCATCCAAATGCCTTTTAAATGTTGCAATTGTACCAGCCTCCACCACTTCCTCTGGTGGATCATTCCATACACGTACCACCCTCTACGTGAAAAAGTTGCCCCTTAGGTCTCTTTTATATCTTTCCCCTCTCACCCTAAACCTATGCCCTCTAGTTCTGGACTCCCCACCCCTTGGCAAAGACTTTGTTTATTTATCCTATCCATGCCTTTCATAGGAAGGGAAAAGGATGAGATTCTGAAGGGAGAATATAGAGAGTTAGGCACGAGTTTAGAAAGGAGGTCTTCAAGAGTAGTAATATCTGGATTACTCCCGGTGCGATGAGCTACTGAGGGTAGGTATAGGAAGATAGAGCCAATGAATGCATAGCTGAGGAGCTGATTCAGGGGAGAAAGGTTCACATTTTTGGATCATTGGAATCTCTTTTGGCATAGAGGTTTACCTGTATAAGAAGGGTGGATTTCACCTGAATTGGAAGGGGACTAATATATTGGCAGGGAGATTTTCTAGAGCTGCTGGGGAGGATTTAAACTAGTAAGGTTGAGGGTGGGACCCAGGGAGCGAGTGAGGAAAGAGATCAGTCTAACACTGGTACAGTTGGGAAAAGGAGCAAGTCAAACAGTCAGGGCAGGCAGGAACAGAGAATGAAATAGGACTAATAAATTAAATTGCATTTATTTCAATACAAGAGGCCTAACAGGGAAGGTAGATGAACTCAGGGTTAGGTTAGGAACATGGGTCTGGATATGAAAGTTAAAGTTTTAAATTGGAGGAAGGCTAATGTTGATGGTATTAGACAGGAACTTTCAAAGACTAATTGGGGGCGAATGTTCGCAGGTAAAGGGATGTCTGGAAAATGGAAAACCTTCAAAAGTGAAATAACGAGACTCCAGAGACAATACATTCCTATTAGGGTGAAAGGCAAGGCTGGTAGTTGTCGGGAATGCTGGATAACTAGAGAAATTGAGGTTTTGGTCAAGAGAAAGAAGAAAGCATATGTCAGGTATAGACAGCAGATATCAAGTGAATCCTTAGAAGTCAATAAAGTCTATACTTCAGAGAGAAATCAAAAAGGGGTCATGAGATAGCTTTGGCAAATAGGATTAAGGAGAATCCAAAGGGATGTTATAAATATTATTAAGGCCAAAAGGGTAATGAGCGAGAGAATATGGCCCCTCAAAGATTAGCAAGTATATGGAATGGCAGGAGATGGGAGAGATACTAAATGAGTTTTTTGCATCAGTGTTTAGTGTGGAGGAGGTCATGGAAGATTTAGAATGTGGGGAAATAAATGGTGACATCTTGAAAACTTCCTGAAGAAGGGCTTATGCCCAAAATGTTGATTCTCCTGTTCCTTGAATGCTGCCTGACCTTCTGTGCTTTTCCAGCACCACACTCTCGACTCTGATCTCCAGCATCTGCAGTCCTCACTTTCTAAGTCGTGCAAAATGTCCATATTACAGAGGAGGTAGTGCTGGATATCTTAAAATGCATAAAGGTGGATAAATCCCTAGCACCCAATCAGGTGTATCCTAGTACCCTGCTGGAAGCTAGGGAAGTGATTGCTGGGCTCCTTGCTCAGATATTTGTGTACTGAATCAGAGCAGAAAAAATACCAACAACATTAAAAGGTTGAATGGTAAAACTTGAATTTAGTTTGGTTTCTGTCAGAAATCTGAGCAATCTCAAAGAAATGTAAAGTTATACAATCTCCTGAAGAAAGAAAAACTTGCATTTATATAGCATCCTTTCTCACCCACTTAGAATCGGAGCCTAAAAGTCTGATATAATTAATGAACACTTCACAATATGATCTAAAATGGTTACATGCAATTCATGAATGAACAAACGGCTTTCAGTTCAACCTCACAACCAGATTATTGAAGTGGTCATTCAGAAACCAAAAAGAGAATTTTCATCTTCTTACTACATTGCCAACAAGTCTTAATGCTTCTAAACTAGAAATCTGTACTTCCTTTATTAAAGCTTCAACTGAATCTACATTCATTGCAGTAAGTGCCAGTGTATTCCACAGATTAACAAACGTAAATGAGCGAAAGTCATCTTAAAAATATGCTTTTCTTAGATCATGGTAATCAACCTTGTTTTCTTAACACCATATTTAACACTCATAGAAATACAAGAGTCTCAGTATTAAGTTGCTGAATCAAATCCATTTCAACAGTGCTGCCCCATAGAGTCCCACCAAAGAATAACATTGCATCCATATAGAAGGAAACAACAAAAAGGAGCATCATTCAGTAAAATTATGTCACAGGTTGTTGTTTTGCCCAACATATCAATGAATACAATTTGTGTACAATTGGCCTTGCATACAAGGTACCTGCTAATTTCCTCTGATTCTGTGGTGATGGGGCATTAAAGTTCACTCAAAGAATTTGAATTGCTGTGGCAGTGTGCACTTTGACATGAAAGCTGTACTCTGAAGCTATAGATAGTGATGGCTCCAATTTCCTTTTTAACATGTGGTTGACCAGCAATTTCTCCCATTCTTACAGCCTGCCTTTGGAGGGTTGGAAAGATTTGCAGATTGGTATTCAGCCTATCTGAGGATGTTATGAATGCACCTTCCTTGACTCCCAGGTCTTGGGGTCAGACATAGACCCAGAGCTTCTAGATCAGAGACAGGATGCCATCCCTTATGCCATAATATCTGTTCTCTCACTTGATGTTCTAGTTCATAAGATCTTAAAGCACAAGAGGAGACCTTTTGTCCCATCAGATGTAGCCCAACTTGTGGGTGGGAGGGCAAGTGACAGGTTAACTTCTAAAAATGGGCACCGGCTAGCAATCTGCCTGGCCACCCAGTTACACTGCAATTGTACAAATGGTGGAGGAGGCATCAGATGGGCCATCCCCTCTCAATGGCTAAATTGAAGTGCTTAAATGAGAAACAAATGTTGAATTGAGGATCTAATCCCACAACAGCTCTGCTTTACAGGCTAGGGAGAGATCAGTACTCAAACTGCAAGCCTGACAGGTTTATCCCTGTGGAATGATGGCCAGTTAAAGGGAGCATGTCTCCCATTCGGCCCACTGGAGCCAATTGAAATCAGTTGCCCACAGTTTGGGCTCTTACAATCCACTTACGTGGCACCAATGGAATAGCAAACATGGTTTGGGTAACTCCAGAGCCACTTAGCCCCTAAACACATTATTATCGTGGTTAAAACATGGAGAAGGAAGCTGAATTCCAAAAAAGGGATGGTGAGAGTGACTACCCTTGACATCAAGGCTGCAGTCGACTGAGTGTGACATCAAGAGGCCTAACAAAATTAGACTAAATCGGGGGGGTGAAGTACTCTCCGCTGATTGGAGTCATACCTGGCACATAGGAAGATAGTTGTTGCTATTGGAGTTCAGTCATTTCAGCTCCAAGTTGCAGGAGCTCTTCAGGGTAGTGTTCTTGGCCCAAATATCTTCGACTTCTTCATCGATGACCTCCCCTCCATCATAAGGTCAGAAGTAAGATGTTCACTGATGATTGTTCAGCACCATTCATGCCTCCTCAGAGACTGAAGCAGTCCACGTGCAAATGCAGCAAGACCTAGACAATAGCTCTGCTTGGAATGAAAAGTGGGAAATAAAAATTGCAAATCACAAGTGCCAGGCAATAAACATCTCAAACAAACGAGAATCTAATCATCATCTCTTGACAGCCAATAGCACTGCCATCACTGAATCCTGACTATCAACATCCTGAAAGATTACCAATGACCAAAAGCTGAACTGAACTAGCCATTCAAATACTGTGGCTACAAGAGCAGGTCAGTGACTATGAATTTGGCAGTGAGTAACTCACCTCCTGACTCCCCAATTCCTGTCCACATGCCTATGAAGCACAAAAGGAGTGTGATGGAATACTCCCCACTTGCCTGGATGGGTACAGCTCCGACAATATTCAAGAAGCTTGACACCACCAAGGACAAAGCAACCCACTTGACTGATGCCACATCCATAAACGTTCAATCCTGCCACCACCAACCATCAGTGAAGCAGTAACATCTCCAAGATGCACTGCAGAAATTCACCAAGGAACCTCATACAGCACCTTCCAAACCCATGACCACTTTCATCTTGAAGAACAAGGGGAGCAGATACATTGGCAACACCACCACCAGCAGGTTCCCCTTCAAGTCACTCACCATCCTGACTTGGAAATATATTGCTATTGGTTCAGTGTCGACCACCTTTCCAAGGCAATTGGGGATGGCTAATTAATGTTGATCCAGCCAGTGAAGGCCATAACCCATGAATCATTCTTTTAGAAAACCAGCATTCCTGCTGACTCTGTTAATGTGCAGGCGGAAGTGGGAATTGCAGATGCTAGAGATTAGAATCAAGATTAGTGTTGTGCTGGAGAAGTACAGCAGGTCAGGCAGCATCCAAGGAGCAGAAAAATCGACGTTTCGGGCAAAAGACCTTCAACTCTGGAAGGTGGGATGTCCTCCTGGAGATCTACTTCATACTAATTAAAGGGAGATCATCCAAAAAGTGAGCCTGTTAGCAGAAATAGTCTTTACACTGAGATCCGTGGAGCCCTTTTTTAGTGTAGAATACAGCCTAATATGTCAGGTCAATAAACTTTCATCAGAATTGGTATTAATCGACACATGGCCTCAGACGGGGCATTTATAAAGTTCTTGAGCAAATTGAAACTTTAATAATGTTAGACATCAACATGAAGGAAGTAAACTAGAAATGACTTCTGTAAGCATCAATCATAAAATATTAATACAATTACAGTTCAAATGTCTTGGCTTCAACATAACTCCCACTTCTTATGATGACTCCTTCAATGTGATTTTCCAAGTCTCCAAAAGCATCCTCCCTTTGCAGTTGAGTAATTTCATAAACTGTGGCATAGCATCAACAACATTAACATTAGACAACTTCATGACTTTTACTTCCTTGTCCTATTTATGGGTTACTTCCAACATATACATACCCAAAGTGATCAAATTGGTTCAAGGACTTTTGGTATTAAGACACTATGTTGCCTGTGTACAAAATTACATGCAGTCCTGCTGTCACTCTGTGTAATTATAAAAAGCAACCGGAAAATTGATCAGCCACCAGTAGGATACTGCTGTGTGTAAATATTGAGAACAAGAATTTGAGATGGCTTAGAGAAACAGTTTAATTCAACACTCACGAATGCTCAGGTTTGAGATCTTTTTCTGGTCAAGAACACTTGAAACAAAATTTAGTCAGTGAAAATTGTTAAAGAATCTTTTAATTTTGCAATTGCAATTGTTAAAGAATCTTTATTCTGTTGCATTCCCAGTTCTTTGCTCACCCAGTAAATCATGTCAATGGCTGGTAAGATAAAGAATGGAAGGAAGACAGATTTGTTCCTCTTAAAAGAAAAGATAAAAAGATTTACACTTATTTGGGGCCTTTCACAACCTCAGAATATTCATAAGGTGCTTTGCAGCCATTGATATACATTCTGGAAGATGGGGAAATCTTCACTTGATCTCTCCTGACTGGTTTTAAACTCAGATTTCATGTTTTTAAATCGATCTTTGTTTTTAAGTAGTTTCTAGTAACAATATTTTGGCAATTTCTCTTCTTAAAGACATTGAAATTAAAGAGTGTTTGCAACACAATTATATTCTTATCTGGCAATATTTTGCTGACATGTGCTATATTTAAACAAGGAAACAAAAGATTTCAAAACTTATTTAGTATAACACAAATACAACAAATAGCACTGATTAATCTCAAACCACTGAAGAGCTGGTTTTACTTGGAAGTAACAATCTACATAATATTGCGTTTGCCCCTCAGAATAGTCACACCTGATGTAATAAAGAAATGCATCAAATGATCATATTGGTTACAAATATATCCAGATGACACAATTCTTTTAAAGATAACTTACTTCAGCATACCATTCTGTGTACAAAACAACAACACCACAAAAACAAGAATCTTCCTTCATTAATTTTTAGTGATTAGTTAAAGTGAGCTACATTCTGTTTACTTGTTCTATAACATAATGCAATGTGCCTTTTAAAAGAAAATTGCTAGTGAAGAAATCTGTAAATTGCTGATCCTTTTTTAGTTAAACAATAGGTTCTCACAACTATTTTAGATATTCGCTGGGGCCATTGTTCATTTTTCTTATACAACATTTAAAAACAATGAATTTAATCATTTGAATGTACACAGATCAGGGGATAGCATTTTGTTATGAAGAAATGGAGGTGTTGAGGTGGAAATGGAAAATATTTGCAGGACTTGCTGCAATCAGGAATAGGGTCAGGAACCTCAAAAACTTTCTTCACTTCATAGTAAAATGAAATCTCCCATTTAAAATGTGTCAAAGCAGTCTTCCTGTGGTTAAGGGAAGCCATAAGCCTACCTCAGGCTATATGCTAACATTAAGGTCAATAGAAAAGGCAATCAGGCATAGTGTAAAACATGATGCCAAATCACTGCTAATATGGACCAATTTCACTCCCAATGTGTTTACTGCACACAGAAGAAATTAAATAAGGCAGTGGATAGCTAATGACTGGCTGGATGGGTGCAGACAGACCATACAACAGTAGCAAAATAGAAGGAGTAACAGGTAAAGACAGTACACAGTTGGCAACAGACAATAGGTATGCAAATATTCAGCTTCTTTCTTGTGTTTATAGAAAATCCTGGTATATTTTGTTTCTTAATCTCATCAGAGCTCCTTAGCCATTCAAATTTCTTACTATTCTTTAACAAGCTTGTCAAAGGAGCCTCTATAATGCTGAAATTCAGAAAGAATGTCTGATGAATCCATTCGCGCCAATATATTGCAGAAATTTATATTTTGCTTTAGGCACAGGAAATCCAAGATAGCCCTTATTTTTGCTTCAGTATCTTGTCTGCTTTATCTTGTCCCTCAGTGTAATCTAAATATGCAACTTTGGCAAATTCACTTTTAGCAGAATTTCTCACCAAGCTGTCTCTTCATAACCAATCAAACAATTCATTCAAGTGTGCTAACTGTTCTTCCCAGATTTGACTGAACAAAACCAATTTGTCTATGTAAACAACACAGCTGCATTATCGTTTGTAATGACTATCTTTTTATTTTCTGTATTTTTGACCCTGAGCTGAAATTGGAAAAGGAGTATTTTAAAAACTAAAGGCTGTGCAAAGAATTACTGCACTTTCTTTTAAAAGCAAGTTAAATGATAAGCATTGTAAGTGCTGTTTACACTGCTGTTCGTTGAACTAGTAGAGGAAGTTAATATAGAAGAGCTGGAGCCAGGGTAAGTGTACGAAGGGAGCGTCAGCCAGCTACAAGTAGATAATTGGTGATCAGTTATCAGCGACAAAGGCCTTCTGCCTGCCAACAGTTATCTGCCTGATTGGCTCCCAGGTGTCTGAACATCTTGAGGGTGTGAATGTTTGGTCAGAAGCCATTAGAGATCTGAAAAGGAAGGAGCTGTCATTCTTTTCTGCACTAAAATAATTTTTAAAAGGATCAGCAATTTACAGATTTCTTTACTAGTAATTTTATTTGAAAAGGTACATTGCATTATATTGTAGAACAAGTAAACAAAACATAGCTCACTTTAACTAAACACTAAAAATTAGTGAAGGAAGATTCTTGCTTTTGTGGTGTTGCTTTTTGATTTTCCTCTGCCTCAAGTCTGAAGAAAGACAGTCCTTTTCCCATTTCAGCCCACAATTAAAAATACAGAAAAATAAAAACATAAAGTCTTTTCAAAGGATTCTGCCACACAGAAGGATAGGTCCAACAGATGCATAGAAAGGTCACTTGCAAGTTTTCCTCCAAACCACACATCATCCTGACTTGAAACTATATCATTGTTCCTTCACTGTCACAGAGTCAAAACCATGGAACTCATTTACAAACAGCATTGCAGGATGTCCCAAAGACTTCAGCAGTTCAAGAAGGCAGCTCACCACCACCATCTCAAGGGCAATTATGGATGGGCAAGAAATGCTGGCCCAGCCAGCAATGCCTACGTCCAACAAATGACAAAGAGCATATGGTTTTCCAGTGATATTTATATTGATTTGCCCAGAACATCTGATGTTGGTTCTAACAGCAGTTTGTTATGATATCTTGGCCAATAATTATTCCTCATTCATGACTTAAAAGAAAGACGAACTCATCATTAGCACATTGCTGTTTGTGGGAGCTAGCATTGTACAAATTAGTCATCATATTCCAGCAGTAACTACTCATGTAGTTCCTTTATTGTCTTAAATGTTTTAGGAAAGCCTGAGATTGTGAAAGATGCAATTTCTCCTTCCTTCTTCATTAAAATGTGCTATTAAAATGGGCACCATTGTGTCTACTGACTGATTACTGGGATTTTGGATCCAGACGTTTTTGTCCACAATAGATCTGGTCTGTGAAGCAGTTTATTAACACCTTGTCTGCATAATTATTTCTCATTAATGATTGACGAAATGTGCAGGTGCAGTACCAGACCAGTAATGTGCTCCAGACTGATCTTAATGCCTCATTGAGCAAACCTAACCACCAAATCCTTCCTCCAATCCAGTCTGTGCCTAGTTAATGACTACAAAATATATCTTGTGACAGCAAAATTGGCAGTGTTCCCTCAAAACTAAATACATCTGCAGCAACTCACACTTATATAGCAAATTTAATGCAGTTTAAAAAAGCTCAAGATTCTTCAAACAACCAGTTCTAGACAAGCTTTGACACCAAGCTACTCAAGAAGATATTCAGATAAGTAACCAACATCTGATTAGAGATAACATTAAAGGGGTATCTGAAAGGAGGAGGCAGCTATAGAGAGGCAAATGTTTAGAGAGAAAATTCCAAGCCTTAAAACCGAGGCAGCTGATGATAGAGTCACCAACAGTGGAGTGAAAAGACGTGTGAGAATTCAAACAGAACAACAACACCATTGAGTCTGCCAACACTTTAAAAAAACCCAATGATTTTGAGTTAAAGACCAGGCAAGTAGCACTAATCTCTCTTAGCTGTTCTTTGATATTGTATTTTGCAATGTTTTATGGCCATCTGCAAAATTCTGTTCAATATCTCATCCAAATGAAGTCTATCTTGTGTAGCTTGAGGTATAGCGCAGTAGGAGGGCAGGCATTTCTGGATTTGCTGACGTATAGCGAGGGGATAGTGAGGACTGCAGATGCTGGAGAGTCAGTTCATAAAACGTAACACTGGAAAAAGCACAGCAGGTTAGACAGCACCTGAATAGCAGGCAAGTTGATGTTTCAGGTAGCAGCCTTCATCAGGACACATAACGAGGCAGACGGGATCAGGGACCTTAAGGTGAGGGAATCCCTAGGGAGCAGTGAGCATAATACAATAAAATTTACCCCACACCTTGAAAGAGAGAAGCTGGAATCGGATGTAACGGCATTACAATTAAGTAATGGGAGCTGCAAAGATATGAGGGACAAGCTGGCCAGAGTTGATTGGAAGAGGAGTCCAGCAGGGATGATGGTAGAGCAGCAATGGCAGGAGCTTCTGGGGGTAATTGAGGGGTGGATGAGGCAACTCAGGGGTGGATGAGGCAACCAACACTGACAATGGAAGTTCGGGATAGCATAAAAACAAAAGAAAAGGCATACAATGCCAGAGGATTGGGAAGTTTTTAAAAATCTGCAGATGATAACTAAAAAAGCAATAGGGGGAAGGAGATGAATTATGAATTATGAATGTAAGCTAGCCAGCAATATGAAAGATGATTGCAAGAGTTGTATTTTAGATGGATAAACATGAAGTTGTACAGCTTAGTGTAAAACAAAACAGAAAGGCAGGGTATTATTTAAATAACATATTGGGAAATGTAGGTGACCACATTTGGGTATTTGTGTATATAAGTCAATGAAAGTAAATAGGCAGAAATAGCAAGCAGGTAGAAAAGCAAATGGTATATTGGCCTTCACTGTAGAACAATTTGAGTCCACACATATGCATGATTTACTACAGTTAGAGAGAGAGAGGAGAAAGTGAGGACTGCAGATGCTGGAGACCAGAGTTGAAAAGTCTGGTGCTGGAAAAGTGCAGCAGGCCTGGCACCATCTGAGAAACAGGAGAATCGACGTTTCGGGCATAAGCCCTTCTTCAGGAATCTACAGTTAGACAGAGCCTTGGTGAGCCCGCATCTAGACTATTGTGTGCAGTTTTTGTCTCCTTACCTAAGAGGGAATATACTTACTGTAGAAGGAGTGCAGCAGGTGTTCAATGGGCTGATACTGGAGATGGTTGGAATTGTCCTATGAGAAGAGATTGATTTGACAGGCCTGTATTCACTAGAGTTTAGGATAATGAGAGGGGATCTGATTGAAACAAATAAAATTCTAACAAGGCTTGCCAGTCTAGATGCTGGTTGGGGGTGCCTTGAACCAGGAGTTACAATATCAGGAAATGGAGCAGGCCAGTTAAGACAGGAATGAGGAAACGTTTCTTCACTCAGAGGTAGAGCAGCCTGTGGAAATCGCTATCACAGAAGGCTGTGGAGGCAGGGTCACTGAATATGTTCAAGAAAGACATCAATACATTTTTACAGATTAAAGGCATCAAGTGATATGGTGCAAAAGTGGGAATATGACTTTGAGATAGAGAATCAGCTCTGAAAAATTTGAATGGTGAAGCAGGCTCGAAGTGCCAAATGGCTGACTCCTGCTCCTACTTTCTATATTAATTTAGATTTTGCACTCAGGCCTCTTGACGGAGCTGAAGCCACACCCTTCTCAATCAGAGAGGAGAAATACCAGGGTCAACACTCACACAAGATGGATGTCCAATACAAACAGCTGTGGAAACATACACTGACAAGAGACAATGCATCAAGGTAAAGCTGGAGGGTGAGAGAAAAACTTTGAATAAACAATAGGCAATCATTAGACAAACAGCAAACTATTAAGTGCCAATGCAGAATGAGGCCTCATGTTTAAGCTAATTAGAACTTCTTTCTTCTTACAGCTGAACACCAAAGCTAGTCAATGATTACACTTTTATTAGTTTTAATTTAACAGCTAATGCATTTAAAAATTTGAGCCCATTCCTGCTAGTGTTCATATAGAACTACTTAGAATTTACAGCACGGGAACTGATCAGTTGGACCAACTGGTCTATACTGATGTTTATGCTCAGTTCGACCCTTCTCCCATTCCTCTTCTTCTCACCCTACCAACATACTCTTTCTGCCACATGAGTATATCTTAGACCTCCTTAAGTGGTATTGCCTTGTGGTAGCAGACTCCACATGCTCACTACTCTCTGGGTGAAGATATTAATGCTGAATTCCCCACTGCAATTTATAATGGCACTCCTATAATTGTGAGCCTTAGTTTTGGTTTCTCACCCCACTACCACCTCAAAGGTGGGAGCATTTTCTCTATGCTTACTTTATCAAAGTTTCATGATATCGACATTAAATGTGTACAGATCTCAGCACAGATAGAATGCAAACTGCTAAAGAGACAGATGTACTGAGTCCTTATTTGCTGCTTGAGCAAATGCACACAGATGACAACAGGGTAACAATTTTTTTTATATGAAACAAAATCAAAGCATTTATAAAAGCAATATTCTAACAGTGTTCAGAGGACATTAATTCCTGATTGCAGACAGCAAATAAATACTGTGTGCAATGTAATAGATATCCAATTGTGCAGCACAGCACCAATCAGTCAGTAAATAAACAGTTTCCCAAGTTCAGATGCTAAGTTAGATCATCTGCCCAAATACCATGACACCTTTGTCATTGGAAGAATATCGACTTTGTATCTGAAGCGAGGTGCTACTGCAGGCCAATTCATCATAGCTGTATCCTGTTGGGCACAATCAGAAACAGATCAAGCAAGTCAAATGCAATCACAATGAATGTTTCTGCTGCTTATCTATTTCTTCTCCATACTTTTAATTTCAAATCTCACTGCTGCACACAGTACACAATGCACCATGTGTTAGTCAATTTCACTCTGCAAGAAGTCCCATGGCAAATCCTATACATTCTGATACTTAGCATTCCCGAGCAGATCAATATGGGTGTCAATGGATCAAGGACATGGTGAAGATGTCAGTTTCTGAGTGATAACAAATGACTTGCCATAACTAAATCTCTTCTGAAAGAGAATCCTTTTCACAGGCTTTGCAAAACCAAATGCCTTAAATGGTATAAGAGGCCTCAGCTACTGGAGTAGACACAGATTGTGTTGAAGAGAAGTAAGGTATAAAGTAAGCAAAGTTTAACAGACTGTCTTACAACATAGAACATAGAACAATACAGTGCAGAACAGGCCCTTTGGCCCTCGATGTTGCGCCGATTTGTGAACTATTCTCAGCTCGTCCCCTACACTATCCATTCATCATCCATGTGCTTATCCAAGGATTGTTTAAATCTCCCTAATGTGGCTGACTTAACTACAATGGCAGGTAGGGCATTCCATGCCCTTACCACTCTCTGAGTAAAGAACCTGCCTCTGACATCTGTCTTAAATCTATCACCCCTCAGTTTGTCGTTATGCTAACATTATCAACCTAGGAAAAAGACTTTCACTGCCTGCCCTATGATCATCTTGTATGTCTCTATCAAATCCCCTCTTAGCCTTCTTCTTTCCAATGAGAACAGACCCAAGTATCTCAGCCTTTCCTCTTAAGACATTCCCTCCAGACCAGCAACATCCTAGTAAATCTCCTCTGCATCTTTTCCAATGCTTCCACATCCTTCACTAAATATGGCGACCAGAACTGTACACAATATTCCAAGTGTGGCTGCACTAGCGTTTTGTATATTTGCAGCATGATATTACAGCTCCGGAACTCAATCCCTCTACCAATGAAACCTAACACACCATATGCCTTCTTAACAGTACTATCAACCTGGGTGACAACTTTCAAGGATCTATGTACATGGACTCCAAGATCCATCTGCAAATCCACTATCAAGTACTCTGCCTTCTTGTTTTTATTCCCAAAGTGCATCACCTCACATTTAGCTGCATTGAACTCCATTTGCCACCTCTCAGCATAATTCTGCAGTTTATCCAAGTCCCCTACTACCTGTAACATTCTTCCAAACTGTCCACTACTCTACCGACTTCCACTACTCCAGCGATTTTAGTGTCATCTGCAAATTTACTAATCCATCCACCTATGCCTGCATTTAAGTCATTTATAAACATGACAAACAGCAATGGTCCCAAAACAGATCCTTGTGGCACATCACTAGTAACCGGTCTCCAGGCTGAATATTTTCCATCAACCACCACTTGCTGCCTTCTTTCAGAAAGCCAATTTCTAATCCAAACTGCTAAATCACCCTCAATCCCATGCCTCTGCATTTTCTCCAACAGCCTGCCTTGTGGAACTTTATCAAAGGCTTGAAGGGAATTAGGATGGACATGCTGCCCTGATGCCAGTGGAGGTTCTTAAAGGGGCACTTATTTATCTCAACAGCTCACTTACAAACCTCATCTTGAACCACTACATCCCATTTGGTGTATCTAGAACCACAATGCCATAGGGACAGAGTTCCAGGATTTTGACCCAGCAACACTAAAGAAACAGTGATATTTCCAAGCCAGAATGGTAGATGGCTTAGAGGGTAACTTGCAGGTGATGGTTTCCCTATGTATCTGTTGCCCTTGTCCTTTTGATGGTAGTGGTCACGGGTTTGAAAGAAGCTTTCTAAAGCGCCTCGAAGAATTTCTGTGGTGCATCCTGTAGATGGTATCCATTGTTGTTACTGACCATCGTTGTTGGAGGGAGTGATTGTTTGTAGATGTGGACAATCCAGGCTGCTTTGTCCTGGATGGTGTCAAGCTTCTTGAGGGTTGTTGGAGCTACACCCAAGCTACAGCCAAGTGGGGAGCATTCCATCACACTCTTGACTTCTGCCTTGTAAATGGTGGATGGGCTTTGGAGAGTCAGGGATAATTTGCCTGCTACAGAATGCTAACCTCTGACCTGCTTTCGTAGTCACTGTATTTATACAGAAAACTAGTCTAGTTCAACTTTTGGTTAATTGTAACCCCCAGGATATTGATAATAGAGGATTCAGTGAGGGTTATGCCATTGAATATCAATGGGCAATGGTTTGATTCTGTCTTGTTGTAGATGGTCATTGTGTGGCACTGTAAGGCATGAATGTTACTTGCCACTTGTCAGCCCAAATCTGGATGTTCTCCAGGACTTACTACATTTGGACACGTATCTGAGGAGTCACGAATGGTATTTAACATTGTGCAATCATCAGTATAAATTTTCACTTCTGATGTTGTGATGGGAGGAAGGTCATGAACGAAATTGCTGAAGATGTTTGGGATGAGGACACTGCCCTGAGGAACTCCAACAAAGATGTCCTAGAACTGAGATGACTGACCTCCAACAACTATAGCTATCTTCTTATGTCCTAAGTATGACTCCAACCAGCAGAGAGTTTTCCACAATCCTCATTGATTCCAAATATTACTAGTGCTCCTTGCTGCCACACACAGTCAAACAGGTCAAGGTCAATCATTCTCACCTCAACTCTTATAATCTATTTTGTTAATATGGCGGGTCTAACCAAACGGGCTGATATGGGCCTCTGACTGGTTCTCCAGTCAGCAAGTAAGATCTCCTGGCTTGAATTCCACCTTGCACAAGACAGCATGTTACATTTTACAACCAAAATTATAGAAGAAGTGAAAAGCCTTTGCAAAGCCTCTGTGTAACATATGCTCTGGAAAATGAATTATTTTGAGTTTTTCTTTGCAAAAAAGGAAACTATGTTTTTCTCTCTTCCAGTCAAGGAATGGGATCATTGCTGGAAAGGTCAGCATTTATAGCCATTCCTCATCACCTTTGAGAAAGTGAGGTTTAACTACCTTTTTGAACTGCTGCTGTGTGTGTCACAAATACATCCAGCAACAAAAAAGGAATGGTACACTTTCAAGTCAGGATGATGTGTGATTTAGAGAAGAACCTGCTGGTGCGTCTCTTACCAAGCCCCCTACTCCCTTTGTCCTTCTACTTCATAAATATTCCAAGTTTTGAAGGTACTGCCAAAGTATTCTTGGGTGATTTGTTGTATTGTGACCTTTTAGATTGTAACAATTATTAATGATCTACAAAAATTGGCCCATTGTTTATTTAAGCCACAGGCAATGGAATGGACTTAATGCTCCCATATGGGTGGATTTGAAGACAGGTGTTGAGTGGGTGTGGGCCCACTCCAACCTGAAAACATTTTACAAGGAGCAAGAAGAAGTAACCTTAAGCAGGCGAAAGTGAGGACTGCAGATGCTGGAGATCAGAGTCAAAGAGTGTGGTGCTGGAAAAGCACAGCAGGTCAGGCAACATCCGAGGATCAGGAAAATTGACACTTCGGGCAAAAGCCCTTCATCAGGAATAGCCTTAAACCCACCCCACTCAGGCTATTGGAGCCATTACATAGCCAATTAATGGCCACTGTAGGGCCTCGTCCCATTCCCTCTGTGTGGAGGAGGCCCACACCATGCTTGAGGGTATCCATTGCACTTCATTCAGACCATTTAGAGGCAGCCATTGGGATGCTGTCAGGAACATAGCTTTTTTTTTTTAGCTCAGCATGAGTGGAGACCACAGCGCTTTGTAAAATCGAGCTTAGTCACTTGTATGGTGAAATTATGATTAACCACCTTCATAAGCTACATGAATAAGTACACTTAGTGTTTTTTAAGGAGGGAGTTCCAGGATTTTGGCCCAGTGGGAATGAAGGAATGGTAATATATTTCCAAATCTGGATGGTGTTGGTATCCACATGTATGTGTGGCCCTGTCCTTTTCGGTGGCAGAGGATGTAAGTTTGGAATGTTTGCCAACCTTCCAGGAGTGTGTCTCAGAATTGAAGCATAGTATCCTGGACACTGTTGCAAGCAGGAGAAAAAGAAACAAGGCATTTTAAAAATATGACATATTGTTTCCAATTCCTTTGAACATTTTTAATTATTAGTTATAAAAAAATTAGAATCTGCCTCAACTTGATAGAGGCTTGCTGACAACTAGAACAAACTTCTGGTCTTAGCACCTGCATAAACTGCATGTCAGGACAGCAGTAAAATACCAGTTACCGAGGTACCTCTCTACCTGAGAGGCCAAAGTGCAAAAAAGCAAGGCAAGGCAATGTAAGGCAGGGATGCTGTGAGCATCCAGGTACGCTCAGAGTGAGTGGGCACTGTGATAGCAAGGGAAGAGGATGGAGGTGCAGCCCAGTCCATCCCATGAGCTGGGTGCATATTCCTGAGTGCACAGTGTTCTTGCTTCAGTATTATAATAATAGTTGCCTATGCAGAAACAAACTGCAAATGGATCTTAGCTGGACTATGAATGCTTTTAGATGCTAGCACATGCTGGGATGCCAATGTCCATTGACATGTCGTGCATGTGATCGGTGCTGATGGCACATGCCGTCAGATGTTAGTGCCCAGTTTCCAACATGCTGCTCGCTCTGACCGAGCTTTAAGCTGGATCTGCCTGGGGCGCATTCTGGGTTCCTTGTCGAGGTTTCCCAACGTTCCGCTTGGTAAGAAGGGAGGCTGAACACCAAGGAAGTGAATTGTGTTCGTTAACAAGGTGTTTAATAATCAATAATCACCATCAGCTGGGAAATCGCCTCTGTCAAGCGAGAATCTTTCTTTTAGTCATTCCCGGGATGTAAGCATAGCCAGACCCGTCCACATCAGTTTGGAAAAGCATCATAAATGATGCAAGTTGCTCTTGATGTCAAGATGAGCCTCTCTGTGCTTGTCAGCTAATTCTGTGGAACATCTTACCATAGTCCATATAGCTCAGACTCCTCTAAGTTTCCACTCTTTGTGTCAGAACGTAAGATATCAGCATTAAAACAAACAGGTTGGCTTGACGCACACTGACACAATTCAAGTTAGCCATTTTTAGATCTTTGGATTAATGGTTAAACTCCATGAGTTTAAGAGGAGATGATGTAACGCTGACATAACATCACATGACAAGGCAAGAATGCTGGAGAGAGATGTTATGGGGGAGAGATTCTGAGCTGGTGTAGATCAATGACTGTAAGTAGTGTTAGTCTGTATGTAGAAAGTCATTGGTAAAATATACCTGGACTACATTGGAGTCATTTAAGAGACAACAAGAACTATCATATTGACCAGAAAGCAACACTGGATCTGGCCTAAGTGGGGCTGCAGGGGACTTTAATTTCCATTTCATTGTCTCTCTAGGTTGATCAGTAGGACCCACAACAAGGATTTAAAATCAGTGATGTTCATATTAGGTGCATAGTTTAAGCCTGATATAGCGTAACTGAATATTTTAAATAAGATTCAAACTGCAGAAAACAAAGGCAGGAGCAGTTGCACAGGCAGTGTTCGTGGCAGTGCGCACAAATACCTATTTGTGACTCCCTTCCAGTTGGCGGTAGGAGTTACCATGTTACATCATATAGTTCTACAACAAATTGAGAACAACCAGTTTAAACCTGCATAATGAAATTCTGGGACATGAATGGATTTGATATTTTAGGTGGGATTTCTGGACCAAATGGAATATTCCTGTGTTCAGATATTGTTTGGCCCCCACATCATCTATTCTATTTTATAATTAAGGTAACTATACAGAATGTGGCATGTTTTATTTACAATTCATCTGGATAAGAGTAGAACTAAATGTGGAAGGTGCAAGGTCTCAAATCATTGGACCATTTGTCCATGCTTTTTTGAGTCAATACGTAAGGTGAAATTTTTCCATTTGTTGGTCATTAGTTTTCCAGAGCTTGTGGCTCCAGTAATGTTTCCATTATCTGCTTGTTGTGGCCTCACACTTTTCCGTTGTATATATCTGCACTTATTAATTTAGATTTAACCATGTATAGAAAAAGCACCATGTAAACCCACATTTATCATGCTCTTTTTATAATGGTACTTAGTAAACCACCAGGACTTATTAAAATAATTGTGAATGTATTATAGTTTAGCATGTACAATATGTAATAAATTATCAGTTCCTGACTTTTTTTTTGTGGCACCGTTCCTTGTGTCAGTCATGGAACACAAACTCTTAAGTTTCAAGTGGGGCAAAATTGGTCCCAAATTCCCACACATCATATAACTGTCATCAGCTGCTCATGTAGTTCATGTTAGTCTTTGACAAAAAAACTTGTATAAACATCTATAATTCTTAATTGCACTTTAGTTAGATCACATTGCCGGCTCATATTGACCTGCTGCATTTGTGTGTGATAGGTCGTGGGTTGTGATACAAGTAAAGGCGTACATATTCATGTGTATTGGACAGATAGATGAGGTGTGTGTGTGTGCGCGCGCGCGCACGTGACTGTGTGTGTGTGTGTGTGTGTATGTATTTTACAGCTATCAGCCATTAGCACAATCCAGGATCAGTCCCCAGGCAGTATGCTAACTGCCTCCTCTACAAGCTAATTTACAAGGATCTGGTCATGTTTACATTAGCCCTCTCCCAATGCATGAAAAGAGTGGGGTAAGGTGTGGAATAGAAATGAGCATTTATGAATAATTCAATCTTCCTTGTGGCTATTAACACATTTTCCTTGAATAAAGTGATAATAGGTTATCATCTGTGAAATGGAAATTGCATAACAGAGAGTTTCTGGTTACACCAGAGGAAATTAATTTCACAGCACATCTGTTGGGACTTGACTTGTGAATGCTAAGTATGAGAAAATGCAGCCGTTATGCTTCACCACTTTTATAATTAGATTAGCATGCCTGCACCCATGCTGGAAGACTGTCGCCGAGTGTAAAAAATTACTGTTCCTTGTTTCAAATGCCTAATATTTATAATAATGAAATGACTGAGGCAATTAAGGAAAGTTAAAAATGCATTATGGAACCTTATTATATTTAGCAGATGCTGCATTAAAGTGATTGTGTGTTTGCATTATCTGTCTAGTTAAATATTGAGCCTTGCTATCAATAAATGCAATGTATTAATACACAATTGTGCCCCTCAGCTTTGAGAGTAGTGGCAGCCTCACTTAACAAGACCTGGCCTATTATTTACTGACAGGCAAATAGAGGGAAAGAAATATGCAGGTCAATTCCCTTTGAGGCATGATAGAGCTTGACAAGAGAAAATACAAATATTTATTCAAACAACCATATGTGTAAAGTATGATAAGTCATAGCAAATGTCAATTTAAAGTTTAGTAGCTCAGTGAACCTCCAGAGTGGCATGAATTCATACACTTAAAACATTGTTTTTATTAAAAGAAGGCATTATCCAATTCAGGTTCAACATAATATACTTTTCTTCTGTTCATGGGAAATGAGAGTCACTAAGGAAGCAAGCATTAATTGTGCATGCCTCGTTGTCTTTGAGAAAGTGGTGATAAACTACCTTCTTCAACAACCGCAATATATGTGGTGCAGGTACACCTACAGTGCTGTTTGGAAGAGAATTCCAGGATTTTGAGTGAGCTACAGTACAGAATTATATTTCCAAATCAGGATGATGTGTGACTTGGAGGGGTACTTTCAAATAGAATTGTTCTTATGTATCTGTTACCCTTGTATGTGGTAGAGGTAGAGGTATGATGAAGATAGAGTTCATTCCCCTTCAGCTACATAATTTTGTAAAAGATTAAAATTGTTGTCATGAATTTCACTTCACACTAGCAGAACCTTCAATACTCGACGTTAGAAGATCATGTCCCTGTGTGGAACTGCCACAGCTTTCGCTACCAATTTTTAATCTCACTGGACTAGATTTGCCAAACATGGCAGGAACGTTCATGCATGTTCTGTAACAGTGCTCTTCCTTTGGCTGTTGGATATTACACTATTCAATCTAAGATTTTCCTAGAAACTTTCATTTTTGGCTTTCCTATCGCTAGACTTGACTATTCCAATGCAAGGCTGGCCTCCTTTCTTCTGTGCTCTGAAAATGTATGTCAAATTAAAACTCTGCCACCGTTGTTCTTGCATATGCCAAGTACTGTTCATCCATCACCACATTGCTTGCTGGCATATATTTCTTCCTAGTCAAATGATATTTCGATTTTAACATTTTTATCCTGATTTTCAAGTGCTCCATGGCCTCATTGCTCCCTACCTCTGTTATACTGTCTAGAGCCAGAACCCTTGAATATATTTGTATGGATCTAATTCTGGCTCCTAGTGCACTCTCAATTTTAATCACTCTACTATTAGTGGCCACAGTTTTAGACACCTAAACTTTGGAAATCTCTCTGGGGATGGTAAGTCTTTCCATCTCTCATTCCTTCTTTAAGATATTCTTTATAACTTATTCATGTTTTCCTGGTGCTGACCTTTCATTGTTGGCTCTTTATCTTCCATACAACACAATAGTGACAACAATTCAAAAAGCACACCAATGGCCGTAAAGTGTTTTCAGACTTTCTAAAGTTGTGAAAGGTACAATGTAAATGTTTGTTTTCTTTGCTTAATCTGGCAGTTTGTTCATTATATTTCACATACTTTGAGTTCTTATGGCTGTTTAATTTTCAGTGTGGATTAACAACCTGGACATCTGACAGTAGAATCAGGTTACCCCACCTTCCAGCTGCAACTGACAATGGCTATATTGTATGCATTGGAAATTAATACAATTAATTTATGTAGGTCTATTTGTTTGAGCTCTCAGTGTTTCATTGCTACCGATATGTATTCCAAGGGTGCAAAATTAGGTATTCTGTATGTTTTGGGCCACATAAGGCCCAAATACTCAAATATTTGCAAAGTTGGCAGTGGGAAGCTTTAAGCGAAGACTAAAAACAGAACACCAGTGTATCCAGTTGCTAGTCTGATATGGATGTTTCTGACAAGGGGGAAATTAATAACAGACCTCCGAAACCAAATTTATTGACTTCTTTGTTGACCACAAGAGCTAAGATGAGAATTAGATAATATTCTGCACCAATACAGTTCCTTGTAGAAAGAAAAAGACTCTACCACAAGGCTATCATGAATTGAAAAACCTTTTATGGGGTCTTGCCAGGATAGATGTAGACAGGATATTACTTCTTATGAGAGAATCTAGAACTAGGGTTACCTAACAAAGTAAAAGAGTCACTAATTTAAACACAGAGAAGACTAACATTGTTTTCTCATGACTTGAAGGTGCTGGTGTTGAACTGGGGTGGACAAAGTTAAAAATCACACAGCACCTGGTTATAGTCCAATAGGTTTAATTGGAAGCACTAGCTTTCACGGTGTCGCTCTTTCATCAGGTGGTTGTGTGCCCTGGTTGTTGTGTGATTTTTAACATTATTTTCTCACAGAGAGTTAAGAGTCTTTGGAATTCTCTTCCTGAAAAGGTGGTGGAAGCAGACACTCTGAATATTTTTAAAGCAAAGTCTGATGAATTTTTGGTAAACAAGGGGTGAAAAGCTATTGGGGGCGAGTAGTAATTTTGGCTGGAGGGTTACAATCCAATCAGTCATGATCTCATGAGATAATGAAACAGACTTGAGAGGCTGAATGGCCAGCTCCTGCTCTTTGTTCATATGAAACTTCCATGGCACCAACCAGACTTTTTTTGTGTAAAAACCAACAAAGTGCAATTTTATTTGGTGTTCATGACAAATAAATTAATAGTATGCTGTGCTTTCACATGTTTGTATTTGTCAAGGTGAGGGATTATGGCACTAGGGAAAAAACAAACAAATTCAGCCTTCACACCAGGGATAGAATCAATCATTTCTGTTTAACACATGAAAGCAAGAAAAAAACATAGCCTTTATACTACATTTCTCACGCCCTCAAGATGTCCAAAAGTACTTCACAACCAATTAATTACTTCTGAAGTGTATTCACCACTGGGTAAGAAAACACCAATTGCACATAGTAAGGTTCCACAAAACGCAATGAGTTAAATGGCCAGTGAATCTCTTTTTTTTGTTGATTGAGTGATACACACTGACCATCAACACATTTCTGCATTCTACATTGGTTCCTATCTGCAAACATTTACCTCTGCATAAGAAGGTCCCCACAGATAAAAGTTTGCTAATCTGCATTTCCCAATCCTTAAACTCGACACAATACTTCCTGAACTAGAAAGCCAAACAGGGTCAAATTAAAAGGCAGTTTCGGCATTCAGGTCACATGTCTGCTGAACACTGAATTGAAGTTGTGCCAGACCTAACTGAATTGACAACTACTGTCAGTCATCAGGAAGATGATTTCCATCTCCCCTTCAGAATTCGCAGGTCGAGGGGTATCCAAACCTTCTGGTACAATTGTATTTTGCCAAAATAATTAATTAGCACATAGTTATGTTCATGTTGGACTGCTGTATATTGCAATCCCAATATGCTGCATGAGGGAGGTTAGGTTGGATGCAATATATTTGGTTTGATTAATACGATGATTAATGAGCCACAAATTATACCATCTCATGCCAGCATTGAGAAATGCCAGTATAACTTGGCAGAAGATGCAAAGCTGAACGTTCATTCTTCTACAATCCCAATAGTTGAATTCTCTGTGTTGATTATCAAATGTCGTACCAATTCTTGATGCAAGTTACCTTGCCCCTTCTGTGATAATTTGTTTATACCATGTAAATTTAGTGAAAAGTAAAAAATTTTTTGCTAATGCGAAAGTGTATTAAATAGCAGTGTAACTAGGTGTACACATTAATTTCTTCCAAATAAATGATGTATAAATGAAAGGTAGCATTTAAAAAGAACCTTTCTCAATCTCTGGATGTCCCAATGACATCACTTCAACTACACCTTTTGAAGGGTAGTTACTATTATAGTATAAGTGTAGCAGTCAATATGGAAACAGTATGTGCAAAGCAGTAATGTGGTAATCATCAGACAATCTGTTCTTTTTAATTGATGATGTTGATTGAGGGTTAAATGTTGTCCAAGACACTGATGATAATTCCCCTGCTCATGTTTAAAATAATGTCTTGGAATTATTTACATCTGTCCAAGGGAACATTCTTGATTTAATGTCTGGTTAGCTCAGTTGGATATACAGCTGGTTTGCAATGTAGAATGATGGCAACATGTGGATTCCATCCCCTCATCGGCTGAGGTTACCACGAAAGTCTCTTCTTCTCAATTTCGCCCTTCACCTGAGGTGTGGTGACCCTCATGTTAAACCACCACCAGTCATCTCTCTCTAATAAGAGAGCAGCTCTATAGTCCTTTAGTACTATAGAGACTTTGCTTTTACCAATCTGAAAGATAGCACCTCCAACAGTTTCACACTTCCCCTGTCAGCCAAGATTTATGCGCTTAAATCCCTGGAACTACAGTTGACCCACAAGCAGCTGTGTCACTGCTGATACACCACTATCACAAAGCAATGTAAAGTATATGTATTTATGTTAAATACATAATCCACACATCTGGATGTCTATACACCAGGTGATTTGAAGCTTTAAACAATTGCCATAGGTACATTTCTGGGTGCATATGCCATATCAGATTGTTATCTGTGCAAATGAGTTAAATGGAAATGAGAGCATCGCTAGGATTTTGATGGGCATCACCAGTTAATCAGCTGACAAATTGGCCTCATCTGTGGCTAAAGTGCACCTTGTACCAAATTGATTAGAGTTCCATTTAATGGTCCAGCGTGCCCAACTGAAATAGATCTTAGGCCCAGTACTAGAGACTGGACTAATTTTCTGCTATGGATCCCTTTGCCAGATAGGAATGTATGCAAGGTTAGTTTTCTTGAGTACTAAACAGGCAAATGTAGTGTCGTGGCTTTACACAGGGCAGCTAGAAGATGTTACCAAAATATTATGTATATCTGAATGTGAGCCAGGTGAAGCTAGTTATGAGACACTTTGACGGGCACTTTGAATCCTGAATTGAAATTCTCTTTGAAGTTTGCAGGCTTAAGCTGATTGCAGTACGAGTCTTCAACACAGTGGCAATATATTTTGGAAGCAAGTTTCCCTGATGGGAAAATGAATTATGTTTCCTGTCCATCAATATTATACATATTAATCAAAGATAATGAGATACATAAACTATGATGCATTGACACTTATAAATAAGAAATATAAAAAGACCACATGTATGGTAATGCATGCATGAAAGGAGTTAAATGAGTATATGATCATATTGAGGAGATTGAGAAGATGCCATAACTATAAAAGCCAAGCTGAGAGCTTTATGTCTGTCATTTGAACTTGATATTGGATTACACTCATAAAGTCCTCTCCATCACCTTTTTATTCAATCTATTAAACAGTACTCTGATAAGCACAGGCCAAATATGTGCACATGCACGACTATCTCTGTATTTTTTGAACTTTTAAAAATCACTTTAATTTGCCATTCCATGAATTTCCTCTTCCTCCATGCCAGTTTTCCTGAATCTAAAGTAAGTGAGAAAGGTGTGCATGATTGCATTTTGTGTTGATCATAAATTGGGTCACACTCCAAACAAAAACAAAACTAATTAAATTTAGTAATATAAGTGGAAGAGCATTCAAGCATCATCAAGATATAAAGGTGTGTCCTACCCAATGCAGGGAGAAAGTGAGGACAGCAGATGCTGGAGATCAGAGTCAAAGAGTGCGATGCTGGAAAAGCACAACCGGTTAGGCAGCATCCGAGGAGCTGGAGAATTGACATTTCAGGCATAATACATCACATCAATCAGCTACTTCACTCCTATCTATTCAACCTTCCAACAATACCCTTTCTAACTCCTATGCCACTGAATATGTCAAAGACCAGGCATTCTCAACTCAAGACATTAAAATCAAAAGCTTTCATAGTACACACAGTGGATGATGGTCCCATCCCTTAGTCCATACATCAACCTAATAACCGATAACGACCTTTATTACATTGGCTCCATTCAGGCACTCATCACATTGAAAGGAAAGCCTTGTCACAGCATCAGTCATATTTGTAGAAAAGAGGATTTTTGGCCTTCAATGCAGGATTATGTTAAATATGAAATGGTCTAAATTATACTCCAAAACAGCCTCATGCTCCATTAATTTAAGTTGATTTAAGCTTACCCATAGTTCGCTTCAACTGTTACGCCTTATTAGACAACTCACATTTATAAAGTCAGTCTGAAACATATTGCTTACTTAAAAATAAATATGGAGAAAGTGAGAAGGGCAGATGCTGGAGATGAGAGTCAAGAGTGTGGTGCTGGAAAAACACAGCAAGTCAGGCAGCATTTGAGGACCAAAAGAATCGATGTTTCTTATATCAGGAAAGATGAAAGGCTTATGCCCGAAATGTCGATTCTCTTGCTTCTTCAATGCTGCCTGACCTGCTGTGTTTTTCCAGCACCAAACTCTCAGCCTTTAAAAATAAATATGCATTATATCTACTTTTGTCAGACTCAAAAATGATGAACATAGCATTCTAGTTCAGAAAAAGTTAGATTTACACCGAAAAATCTGAAATAGTATAGGAGAGTACAAAACTTGAAAAGATGCCTACCAGTCTCAAAAACTAAAACCCCTCAGTTGGACATGTTCCTTCTAGATGGCAGCGTAATTCTATCTTAAATGTTTCCACATTTCCTACCTTTGCAGACAGCTCATTCCACATACTCATCTCCATCAACATTCCCTCTGATGACAAGGGCATCAGAACATTGTAAGAAGTACTTTTGTTACAAGGCGAGAAAAGATTAAGGTAACAAAGGTTATATTCCCTGGAATTTAGAAAATTATGGGATGATTTGATCAAAGCTTTCAAGTTAGTGAGGGAAACAAATAGTGTCAACTAAGAAAAACCTTTCCCCTTATTAGGGAGCATAAGACAGTAGAAATAATCTAAGAATCAGAGCCAGGTCCTTTAAGATCAGAATCAGAAAATACTTCTTTGTGCAGATGTAGAAGTTTGGAATCTGTTCCAAAATGATATTCAGTGCATGATCAGTTGTTAATCTTAAGACTCAGACTGCAAAATCTTTGTTAACTGCAAGTGATAAGGGATACGGAGCAAATTGGATATAAAGAGGCCACATGGTCTTATTGAATGGTAAAACATGTTGGAGAAACTCAGTAGTCTCCTCTTGTTCCTCTGTTCTTATTGTTCTAGGCAAGGAGACTAAATGGGTGAATATGGGAAAGAATTTGACAACGGTTGCCTTGGCAATTAGGCCACATCCTGAGCAAAACATCCTATGAGTTTACTAAAATATGTGAAATGGTTTATTTTGAATTCAATTTATGCAATTTACTATTATACTTAAATCTTATGATGCAATATTTTATTCATATTATTGTTCTTTCAATGTTAATATTTGACATGTTGATTTAACATTGGTTTTCATTAATCAGATTTTCCTTGTGTTCGTATAAAGCCCTATCCAGATTCCTGAATAAGTACTTTTGGATCAATGGCAAAGAGATAGTTATCTGATTTTGGCTTTCCATCATGTAAATCATGATGCTTAATGCAATAATTCTTTAATCCTTTGTCTGAATACAAGAGGAAGGATTCTTTAAAAACATCATGGATGAGCAAGAGTTGATACTCTTCGAATCTTACGTGTTGATCAATGAAATGTGCAACCAAAGGCTTCCACCATTCGATAATAGTATCTATTTAAGAAATATTTCAGTATTTCCAGTTGAGCAAGATGGAATTGGGCATCAGAAATTGGTGGGATGCAAGAATGTGGCGATACTTCCTCGAATGCTGACACTTTAAAGAAACAGCAGGGCAAAATCAGATATATTCCCACTGGAAGAGAAAAGTCAGCACAGTCTGTTCCCCGATTGTGTTATGAAAGTTGAATCAAATATTGACCGTCTTCAACCTAAGAAGAAATATCAGGTCAAATATATAGTGCAAAAGCAAACAGGAGGAAAGAAAAATAAAACATTTCCAATGAGCCTGGATTTATAGGGTTAATAAAATTGTTTGATGTCAAGCACCAACAGTGTAATGCAAGCACAGGTATGTCATTGTCTGAGTTTATGTAACCTATTATTTTTTTTTTGCTAACTGCATAATCCTGATGGACAGGATCTATAATTAACCAGGATAATTTTGTCAACAGGAGACATAATTCCAAAGTATATAATTACACAGTTTTCCCATTTCTGAACATTTAGGTAGGAATCTAAATGTCAAATAGGAGAGAAAAAAATCAATTCAAGATTCTGAATGCAAATTCAAGTCATCTTGGAATGGAGAGTCAATCGGAGGTGATTATTGCTTTACTAAACATTCTTATTTTACATTGAATCTGCTGCTACATTTTGCTGAGAAAAGATGAAACTGAAATTGTGACTATGTTTTAGTCTAACAGGAAATGTATGAAATTAGTCAAAGAAGAAAGTGACTTATTACCAAGCTACTGATAACAGAAGTGGATAATTATCTAGCGGATGAATTCATTGCAATTTTGTTTTATCTATAGATCTCAATGTTACACGAAGTGTTCAGTTTGAAAGGGGCTTGTATTATTCAACCTCTTCAGGATAGGAACATAGGAGCAGATGGAGACCTTTCATTCCCTTGAGCTCTGTCAATCAGTTAGATCATGGCTGATCTGTGTCTTAACTCCATCCATCGGTTCTATAGCTCTTAATGGCCTTGCTGAGCAAAATTTTAGTTTAGGAATTATAAGTAACCTCCTAGCCTCAATAATTGTCTTTTTGGGGGGAAAATGACAGCAGGTGAAATGCCTCAGATATCCACACCCTCTTTGTAAAGAATAATTTCTTGATATCACTCCTGAATGTTGTATTCTAGTTCTAAAGTTAACGCTTTAAGAATGACTTTTACTAATCTCCTGAGGATCAGCTCCCTTTCCAGTATTGCCAGTATCCAGATTCCTGCCATCTGTCTGATTATATAGTTCAGAATGGTGAAAGGTCTCACCACAGTGACTGCTCCCCAAATGCAAACTGAAGTCTTCGTGCATGAGATGACCAAAGATTCTAAATAGATGACTGAAAACTTCCATGTCAAATAAATAAAACACATTGTCTCTCAATTGTCCTTGGATGGTGAGATGAAGGCTTAATCAAGTTATTTATAATTCTGGAGTGAAAAAGATCCTGTGGTATTCTGTTTTTTTTTATAGATACGAAAAGGTAAAACTTACCTAGATTTTAATTCAAGAGATCAACACTAATGTATCAACAGCAATGTTTGGTCATATTAAACCCTAGAAGTTTGAATGAATTTTAGACTCAATTGCATCCTCATTCCTAAAGCACATAAGGTGCTTTCTGAACATTATTTACCAACTGGGTTTGGGTTTATGACTGTCCCTGATAAGCAATCCTTATCTAAAATGTGCAAAGTTCCCCTCAAAATCATGTACTTAGGAAATAAAATGCATCACTTAGGCCATGAGAATTGAAAACTTTTGTTGTGCATTCATCCATTGTAATTTCATGCAATGCACTTTCTTTGTTCTGTTTTTAAAAGGAAATGTAGTTTTTACCTCTTAAAAAAACTGGTTTACCTAGTATTCTTTCCCTATCCCCTTAGCACAGTCACAGTCTAGTAGAAGATTAATATTTCAGAACTTGTCATGGGCAGTTTCCCTTGACTCTGTCACTGCCGATGTCTGACAAGCTATTCATCATGCTGCTAAGTGTCAGCATTAAATTATCCCTGCTGTTATGACAGCAACATTATTCATCAGGATTACAGCCCTAGTACAAGGGCTGCTTACAGCTGTTACCATCTTCAGTGCCTTATCGATCTCCTTTTCTTTCTTATACACACTGGGGCCATCAACATAGAATTTCACCTTTTGCATGTTGATTTTTTGTGTCTGTTTTGCGCATTTGTTTTTGACTGGTGGCTTTTTCCTCTAAATTTCTATCAAAACAGAAATGAAATTGAAATATTCATAGCCATTATATGGACCAAAGTATCAATGTGTTAATATCAATCAATGAATCAGTTAATAATATAATTAGATAACATGAAGACAATCTCCCAAGCAGCTACTTTAGTAGAATAATTCAAGACGCCTAATTTGTACATTTCATCTGCCGGCCATGCTAAAACCATTCTACTCCATTCTACTTTCAAAATTGTGAATATTAAAAAAAAAATTAATACTTAACACTGCACACAGATCAGCAGCATTCCTGTAACAGATGCTGTGGCAAAAAATAAATGGTTTACTCTTTTCCAGTTATGGGGATATGCAAGAACCACACAATACAAGGACAGAACAATGGTACCTGTTAGATTGTTAGCAAATTGATTATAGAGATGTTTAGAAACTCCCCAAAACAGCAAACTTAGTCATGGAAATGGAATTTTAACAGGGTGTTCTTGACATGTTCTACCCCTGTGGTCCAGTGGTTAACACTGCCTCACAGCGCCAGGGACCGGGGGTCAATTCCAGCCTCAGGCAATTTCTGTGTAGAGTTTGTACATTCTCCCCGTGTCTGCATGGGTTTCCTCCAGGTGCTTCGGTTTCCTCCCTCAAACCAAAGGTGTGCAGGTTAAGTGAATTGGCAATTGTTAAATTGCCTATAGTGTTCAGGGTTGTGTACGTTAGGTGCATTAGTCAGGGGTAAATGTAAAGTGGTAGGGGATTGGGTCTGGGTGGCGTCCTCTTTGGAGGGTTGGTGTGGACTTGTTGAACCAATTGGCCCGTTTCCACACTGTCGGGATTCTATGATTTCTATGATATTAGCATTCCAAAAGATTAATGGAACATGCTGCTTAACATTGAAGTGTTCCTGTTAAGAGCCTTCAATTATGCTGAGAGCTCCATATAGGTTTTAGATATAATGGTGCTACAATGAATCCTTTTGTTGTTCATCATTAATACCATATACTAAAAGAGAAATATTCTCTACTGTACAGTTTACAAATCAGACTGATACAGCTGCACAGTAACAGGAGTTACAATGAAAAAATTTTTTAAAAAATTATTTGACACCTTTCATGACACTTTTTAGCCAATAATGTATTTTCTAAAAGTATAGTCACAATGCAGCAGCCAATTTCAACACCGTGAGCTCTCACAAAGAGCGAAATGATAACAACCAGGTAAGCTGGCTTTATAAACAACAACAATGTCCTTTAGGGAAGAAAAGTGCCATCCTTACCTGGTCTGGACTACATGTGATTCCAGACCCATCGCAATGTGGTTGACTCTTAACTACCCTTGGGGATGGGCAATAAATGCTGGCCTAGCCAGCGACACCCTCATCCCATGAATGGATTAAAATAAACAAAAACATAAATTGCTGGAAAGGCTCAGCAGTTCTGGCTGCATCTGTGGAGAGAAATCGGAGTTCGCACTTTGGATTCTGAACCCGAAATGTTAATGCAGATGAACAAATGCTGCTGGACCTGCTGAGCCTTTCCAGCAATTTCAGTTTTTGTTTCTGATTTCCAGCATCTGCAGTTCTCCGTTTTTAAAACTGGCTTTGTAACACTATATTAACCAGGTCACAGGAGTTGACACTCCTGTTCTTCTTCAAAGCATGTGGGAATCTTTTACATCCCTTTAAGGTGCATCAGTTTTATGTCTCATTTGAAATAGAGCATCTTGGGCAGTACAACATGTCCTCAGTGTTGGAGGGTTAGCCTTGCTGTTTACACTCAAGATAGATGGAATGGGAGTTGAACTCAATATCCCTGCACTTATAGATAAAGCAGTCAACAACAAAGCCAAAGTTTACATCTTGCCATTTACAGAACTTGATTATGATGCAAGTAATTCTGCTTGAGTTCTTCAAAATCTCATTCACAATCACAATTTTTGTTCCAATATCCTCTGTAGGGTTTAATTATTGTGTTTTGATTTTCGTCTTTTGGTTCTACTGTTCAAATGTCTCAACTGCTGAAATTTGTTTATAATGTGCTGTGATAATTCAAAGACTGCCACCATTTTGGGAAGAGTGAAAACAACCATGACTGGAAGTGAAGAACTTCGCACAGAGAATAATAGGTACATTTCTATTTGAGTTCTTGTATGATTTGCGCTGACATGGAATATTCTGGTCTTTCTGACACTGCAGAAGGAAAGTGAACTGTACAGCCCCAATTATGTACTCCCTCCCAATGCCCATGTGAAGAGTTCAGTTGAGGGAATGAAGCAGAACTCAAATACCACATGCAGTTTAGTGGGGTTTACTGTTAATCATAGAATCCCTACAGTATGGAAACAGGCCATTTGGTCTATTGAGTCCACATGACCTTCTGAACAGCATCCCACACAGATCCACCCCTCTCCCTATAACTGTAACCCTGCATTTTTCCATGGCCAATCCGCTTAGCCTTTATATCATTGGAATGTGGGAGGAAACCCATGCAGTCATGGGGAGAATGTGCAAACTCCACACAGATAGTTGTCCAAGGTTAGAATCAAACCTAGCTTCCTGGCACGATGAGGCAACAGTGCTAACCACTGAGCCACCTATATCTATGTGGAAAGGAGTTCTTGTAAGTATCCTAAGATTACATATCTAATTTTATAGGTATGTTCAGGGATTTTATTTTGAACAACACAAATATTTTGTCTGTCAACATTTTTTGAGCTTATGTCAGTCTCATTTCCTCCTTGATGACCACTTGTGATGTCACTTCCTGTGAAGGAATTTTCACGATATGACTTCTTCCTGTAAAGTTTCTTTCCCAGATACAAAAATAGCAGCTAATAACAGTGCAAAGAAATTATTTGAGTAATCTAATTGGCGGTTTCAAACATAATTGTTAATGGTTAGAAGCTGTAATATCTGTAAAGTGAATGGAACTGATTAACGATTGGCTCAATTATGCCATTTACCAAATCTGAAGCAATACTTATTTGTGCCAAATCGTGACATTTGCTTTTGGATAACAGACTCACAATAGACCAAAGACCATTAATTATGCAGCTGTTTAACAGGAGAATTATTGCTGCTTCAGGGATGGAAAAAGTTTAAATAAGGCCTGCATTATTTTCGTCATTGGGTTGTCACCACTATATCAGGTTCAAGCTGCAAGGTGACACCTTGGATACTATAATGGTTTGGGGATATATGATATGAAGAAAGCTTACAACTCAATTATAGAGAAGCAAAAAAGTGTTGCCAGCAATTTCACATCGGCAGTGATACTCCTTTTAATATGAAACAGAGTGACATTCTAAACTTGCATCATTCAATCAGAAATTACACAATTATGGAAATGCAAATACCATCATTAAGACACGTGATCTGTTATCACTCATACCACCAGTTTGGTTTGCTCCAGGACTTGCTTTATGCAAAGTGGTGAGTATTCAAGCAGCAAATTGTGCTTTAGAACGTGAGCATAGAGATGTGTTGACTTCTCCAAGAATGTTGCTCTGCCTCAGGTCACTTTCTTTAACAATTACACTGATTTCTAGTCACTGTCTTCTAGTTAGCTACTGTTAAAATGCTAATGCTGTTCCACAAGCCTATAACACTACCCTTTCTGTTAAGAATACAAATATGTTTTGATTTTGCAGGATCAGTCTAATAAATGTTTTAAAAGCATTCTTTGAAGCTCCCGTTTATTAAAACTCTGGCTGTAATAGTTTCCATCTGCTTAAAATTCCGACTGGCTGTCACCATTCCTTCAGAGTTTCAGGAGGCTAGTGTACACTTTTAGAAAAGCAAATTCAATTTTTACAAGTCAAGTCCTCTGGCAAGCATTTTGAACCACAGGATTCTGCATCCTGAGGAAATCCAGCTTTGAATATGGCATTTCTTTAGGATGAAGGCAATTTAGTGGTACCTCCCTCATGGTAGAAACTTTGCAAAGAATGGTCCCATTGTAACTCAGCTCTTGAAGCCATAGCAAAAATGTCTGCTGTAAAATTTAATATAAAATGTATATTTACCTAAAATATAAAGACTACTGCAAAATCGTTTAATGGATTCAGTCTCATTTCAAATGAGTCTCATATATTATCCAGCTATCTGCAATTCAGTCCAATTGGTGGTTATTTGGAGAATGGGCTTGTGTGGCACAGGGGAACGAAGTTCTGTTGGGGATTGCCAAAAGGCTATTCAACAATTGAGTCACAGAATGGTCTAAATCTTGTTCTTGTTCAACATCACTACACATGTACTTCCAGCAGGAGTCCTGGACAGGGTTCAGGAGCAGGTCCTTTGACTTATTTCTGCTTTTTAATATCTCAAATGCAGTAAAGCCAATTATAACACCTGTGCCTCAGCTCCAACACAACTCTGCACAGACTCAAGGATCAAACAGATCTTTTCTGGACTGTTTTCACACTGGGCAGCTTACCAACTGAGCCAAAGGTTGTCTACCTCTAATAGTTATAATTCTTGAATACAGATTTAAAGAAACCTCACAGCGGAGACCCGGGTTCAATTCCCGCCTCAGGCGACTGACTGTGTGGAGTTTGCACGTTCTCCCCGTGTCTGCATGGGTTTCCTCCGGGTGCTCTGGTTTCCTCTCACGGTCCAAAGATGTGCAGGTCAGGTGAATTGGCCATGCTAAATTGCCCGTAGTGTTAGGTAAGGGGTAAATGTAGGGGTATGGTTGGGTTGCGCTTCGGCGGGTCGGTGTGGACTTGTTGGGCTGAAGGGCCTGTTTCCACACTGTAATGTAATGTAATGTAATCTAATCTAATCTTCCACAAATGCAAATTTGAAGCCTTTGTCAGTATTCACACTGCTTATCATGCAAACTAGATTTTTCTTACTGTCCAGAGGTTTCTAACATGCATATTAGCTGGTTGGAATACAATTTTCATTTGTACACCATCTTTAACATTATAAAAACATCTCAAGGTGATTCATAGAATATTATCGACCAGAATCTGACAGTAAAGCCACATAAGAGGATTTTAGGGCAGGTGGTCCAAGAGGTAAGGGCTTAAAGTCAGAGATAGAAGTGGAGATATAGAGACACGTGGGAAAGAGATTTCAGAGGTTTAGGGCCTAGGCTGTCAAAGGTACAGCTGCCAATAGTGGAATGATGAAAATGAGGGATGAACACAAAGCAACAATTTGAACATTGAAGAGATCTTGAAGCATTAGGATCATAGGAAGTTATGAAGATTGAGATGGACAAGGCAAAATGTATATATAAAAGGATGAGAATTTTAATATTTTATAAATTAAAGCATGCCAAGAGACACAATCAATATTTATTGCTCTACCCAGCTCGCAATACCAGGTTATCTGATCATTGCTGGCTGTGGGAGTTGCAAGAGATTAGTTTGCTGTAGTGTTTCTGGCTGTGAAGTATTGTGAGACATCCAATGGTTAGAAACACGTGAGCAAATGAAAGTTCTTTCTTTCACTTTATCCATTGTCATCTTTCATCTATTAATCCCAAGGAGGAATTATAAGACTGTGGAGGTTGGAAAAACCTCACAGGAAACTTGATGTTACTTCTGCAGTAACATTTACATGGTACAGGGATGGAATGGGTTGCTAAAGGCTGTCACTGAAAGAGCAAATATAAAGGAAATTTTGCTAGGCCTGACAGTTCCATTCCCCTCTCTTTTCTACGGTCATTCAGGCAAACGAAAGAGGAACATTCATTCCTTCCGACTGGGATACAGATTGGTCATTTGTTTGGGGAATCCAGACTCATCCAGGGATCCCTACCCAGGAAAAGGCCACAGAAAGGAAACCAGAACATTTGTGAAAACAACAATAACTTCTACATAGATTATATCTTTAGCATAACAAACATCCCAAGGTGCTTCAGGCTCATCATAATTCAGAGTTTGACACTGAACCAGATTAGGAAATGGCAGGTCAGATGATCAAAAGCTTGGTCAAAGAAATAGGTTTTAAGGGATAATTTTATGCAAGTAAGCCAGGTGCAGAATTGTAGGGAGTGTATTCCAGAGCTTCAAGCCTTGGCAACTGAAGATATGGTCCCCAATGTTAGTCTGATTAAAATAGGAGATGCTCAGAGGCCAGAGGTAGAGGCGTGCAGATACCTTCGAGGAAGAGGAAATTATAGTAATTGGATTGAGTTGGGGGAGATGGTGCTAAGGTCTTGTAAATAGATTATTGTAAATAATAATACCTGAATTATGTTTCTAAAATTTGTGACTGCATGTATGTGATTATTCGAAGCTTTCACTTCTGGGAGATACAGCACTGATCTGAATGATACAGCTTGCATGCTCCACCTTGGACGGCCCTCTGTCTCATCATATTCAATGGATCCAGCAGCCAATTTCACTGTATAAAATTAATTAACTGTCTTCCAGAATTGACATCTTATGTGTGAAGTGACATGATGAGAATGGTTGGCCTTATACAAAAGCAGATTACCAATTAACTTTTTATCATAAGGTAGCTTCCTCACTACCCCTCCCCCACCTCTCTGTTCTCAGTCCAATTCCATTCTCTTTCACTGGTGTGATGAAATGTATTATTTAAAACTCAGCAGCTCCATGCGATTAATCTGAAGAAGGACTGTCCACAAATGCATTTATCAATAAAAACCACAAAGAATACAATAAATCACCACGTTAAAATGTGTCATTCTCTGTGGCCAATAAAATCAAACCTATTGACCAGTAATATCAATAGCTATAATGTAGTGATCAAAACAATAACTTCAATTACTGCATTTTAACAAATACTAATATTTTGCTGTACTATTTCTTAATGAAATCAATGTGAACAATTGGTATCCATATTGGCAGCATTTAATAAATCTTGTTTGTAGGAACTTGATGAGAACAAATTAGTTGCAACACTTCCTACACTCCAACAGTGACTACACTTCAAAAAGTACTTCATTAAGCTTTGAGATGTCTGGTGGTTGTGAACAACATTGTACAAAAATCTAAGTTTTGTATTCTTTTCATAACGAATCTCTTTTCAGAGCACAGAGAGTAAAGTGGAGATTTGATAAACAACTGAGAATTCTGAAATTTTGATAAATTAAGAGAGAGTGTTTATATTAGACAATTGTTTGATAACCCAACAAAGCAAAATTAAGCTGAATGAGAAAAGAACTTAAGGAGGATATGAGAAGATTTGTTTCAGAATGCAGTGAGTTCGATGCTTTGCCTGAAAGAGTGGTGGAAGCAGATTCAATTGTAACTTTCATAAGGAAACTGGAAAAACACTTGCTGGGGAAATATTTGCAGGACTCAGGGGCAGAGTAAGGGCTAGGATTAATTGTGGTAACTCTATCACAAGAACAATATGTTGAATGGCCTCCTCTGATACATTATTGTAAGATTCTAGTCAGTCTTCTTTATGTTACATCAGCCAGGACAAACACAATGAGGCTTGAATATTGACTATGTCAAGTTTACACTGCTGTGGAATGTATTCAATTGGAATGGGTTGCCAAAGGTTGTCAATGAAAGAGCAAACATAAGGGAAATTTTGCAAGTTTTACAGTTCCATTGTCCTCGTTTACCCCTGGGCTATCCAGGCAATTGAAAGAAGAATTTCCAGTCTTTCCTATATGGGTACAGATACGAAGACTAGGCTTTTCTTTGGGGAATCCTGACTCTTCCAAGGATCCTTACCCAGGAAAAGGCCACAGAAAGGAAACCAGAACATTTGTGAAAACAACAATAACTTTGACATAGATGATTTCTTTAGCATAACAAAACATCCCACAGTGCTTCAGGCTCATCATAACTCAGAGTTTAACACTGAACCAGATTAGGAAATGGCAGGTCAGATGATCAAAAGCTTGGCCAAAGAAATAGGTTTAAGGGATCATTGTAAGGAATTAAGCATGATGAAGAGGTGGAGAATTCCAGGATAATATTCCAGAGCTTCAAGCCTTGGCAACTAAATATATGGTCCCCAGTGTTAGTCTGATTAAAATAGGAGATGCTCAGAGGCCAGAGATAGAGGAGTGCAGATACCTAAGAGGAAGATGAAATAATAGTGATTGGATTGAGGAGGAGGAGATGGTGCTTAGGCCTTGGAAAGAGAATATTGTAAAAAGTGACACTTAAGTGCAGTCACAAGTTTTAGAAACATAATTTATGTGGTTATTCAAAACTTTCACTTCTGGGAGATACAGTACTGATCTGAATGATGCAGCCTGTACGCTCTACCTTGAATAGCCATGTGTCTCATCATATTCAATGAATCCAGGCCAGTTTCACAGCACAGCATAGAAATGATGGGTCCATGTATTCCTAGGAATGTACCTCTGTCCTAATGTACCAGGAGAGCCTTTGAAATGTGATTGCTGAGTGGAAGAGATATGGTCCAGGGCCAACTTTTTCACATGGAACTTAAATAGTTCCCTTTGTAAAGGACAGGTGTAGATTAGTTCAGAATGCATTTATTAAATTCCTTTTTGCTGTGGGGGGTCCTAGCCTGGAAATGGAGTGTGCCAACTTCCATTGATTATTTGATGATTATTTATTCTTTAAAAACTTAGTCCCATAAGGCAGCAAGTGGCCTTCCTCCCTTTTGTTTCTCCTGATCTGGGATTGCTTTGCTTCTTGCTGTCTGCCTCCTTCATGTTAAGACATGCTTTTAAAACGGAAAGTCTCAGATGAACTATGTATCTGACCAGCAGCAACTTGCATTCATCTAAAACTTGCATCACTGGAAAAAAAAACTCTCAAGATACTTCAAGAAGTGATTTCCAAACAAAATATGACTTCAACTGGTCATAAGGAGATAGTAAAAAAAAAATCACAGAACACCGGGTTATAGTCCAACAGGTTTATTTCCACCCCAGTCCAACACCGGGATCTCCACATTAAGGAGATAGTAAGTGAGGAAAGTGGTGGGTTTTAAGGAGCTTCTTAAAAGAAGAGAGGTGGAGGGGTTTAAGGAACAAAGTACAGTGCTTTAGAATCAGACAGCTGAACACACTAACATGGAACACACCAGTGGTGAATATGAGGAATGTAACCTCAGATTTGTAAAATGGTTCTGACTTATATGTATTTTTCAAATCAATCTGTTCAGCGATGTATTTATATGCACCTGGAACAGAACTCGAGTGTCCTGGTCCAGGGTAGGAACACTACCATAATGCCCATTTCAGCACAAGCGGCTAAAATTCTATGATGTTTAAAGGACTGTACCTAAAATCTCTTATTCCACCCTAAGATCATATCATTATGTTACATGGGGATTGTGCTCAGCCCCAGATAATCCTATGTTATAGATTACAGGTCAACAGTAGTGACATTTATTATGTTGAAGTGCCACCAGAAGCTAAAGTGCTCAAATGGTCCCCTAGATTTCCGGGATAATGATCAATGTCATTGCATTTTATTAAGAGCTAAACATTCATCATAATCACCCAGTAAACTTAATAGGCAATAACTATTCCATCAGAATTTCTTTACATATCATGACAGGCAGGATTCATCAACACCTTCAGGAAAGCAAGTTGCAGATCCTTCCTCCTATGCCCCTTGAAAATGGCAATTAACACCCCAAAGGCTAACAAGTTTGAATGCTGAGAGAAGAGGTCTTTTCTTCATGTCTATCCTTTTTGAAGATAAGCAGCTGAAGGCTGTGACATGTGTTTTGCAGAATCACAGCAGATGGTTCAGTCAGGGTCTCCTGGGCTCTTGTGAAGAGATTGTTTGCTAGTTGTTTAACCCTGCAATGGAAAGCTGGCTGGAATATTTAATGATTGGTTCCTGACCTGTCGCAACTGGAATACATTGGACAAAAAAATGGAATAGTTATTGCCTAGTAAAATTAATGGGTGATTATGATGAATGTTTAGATCTTGATAAAAGACAATGATATTGATCATTATCCTGGAAATTCAATTAATTTTGATAAAAGTAAAAATAAGCTTGAGACAAAAGATGCTGATAATTTCAAAATGGATTGAGTTTGAACATGAACCATTTTGCAAAATGTATTTTGAAGTTTCCTTCCAAAAGTGGGGGAATAAAAATTCTGTCCCTGATTTTAACAGTTACCACAAGACTGAAATGAGGAGGAAGCAGGGTCTACATAGTTAAAATAATATGAATCATTCAGTACTGTGATCCCACTGCTTTCCTGTTGAGTCCAGCTATTGAATTGTTCTTTTAAATTGGATACCTCTAGGAAGGAAGAGAAATCTTACTTTTTTTTTGCTTTATAAATTCAGATGCTTTGACATGGGTGGACATTTACTGCCCATCCCTAATTCTGCTTCTGAAATTGTGGGTGTGCTGCCTTCTTGAGCTCCTGTTGTCCATCTGGTGTAGGAACACCCTCAATGCTGTAAAGAAGGGAGTTCCAGGATTTTGAACGGGCAACCGGAGAGGATTGTCAACATAGTTCCTATTCAGCTTGGTATGTGTGTTGGAGGAGAACCTGCAGGTGGAAGCGAGTAACCCACCACCACAGAATTCCTAGTCTCTGATCATGTCTTATCACTACAGTGTTTACATGGCTGGTGCAGTTCAATTTCTGATCCATGATAAACCCCAGAATGTTGGTGGTGAAGGATTGAGTCATGGTAATAGCATTGAAAATCAAGGAAGATGACTAGATTCACTCTGGTTAATTTCACTTATCAGCTCAACTTGGAGACATTTGAGGTCTTATTGCATATGTACAGTATCTGAGGAGTCTTGAATGGTGCTAGACAGAGTCACATAAGAATTACAGTGCCTTTCAGTATAGTGTCTGCACCAACTCTCCAAATGAGCATTATGATGTGGTACCATTCTCCTGCTTTTCCCCTACCCTTGCACATTCAGCCATTTCTGGATATAACGTAGAGTGAACTGAACTGGTTGAAGACAGGCATCTGTGATCTGGAGACCTCAGAACAAGACTGAGATGGATCATCATTCTTACTTCTGGTTTAAGGTTGTCTTTTGCACTGTGAGCTGGGCTCCCCCATTGTTGGGGACGGGGATATTTGTGGTGCCTCCTCCCTCTGTTGGTTGTGGTTGAAGGTGGCAGGACTGCAGAACTCAGATCTGAGACATTGGTTGCGGGATCACTTTGTCTTGTCTATTGTGTGCTGCTTCTGCTCCTTGGCATGCAAGTAATCCTGTGTTGCAGTCTCTGAGACAGTTCTCCCAATTTTGGCACAAGGGCCTGATGTTGGTAAGGAAGAATTTATATTGTTAATGGAGCAAAGTTTACTGCTTTAGTTTTTGGTGTCTGGGTTAATGCCTGATGTTCTGTCCAGTTTCATTTCTTTCCTTGAACTTCAGTTATATACAAGTAAGTGACATGTTAAGCCATTTCAGAGGCCAATTATGAATCAACCATTTGCTGTGGTAAAGGAGAGAAGAGCAGGGTGATATGCTGGGTTAGACATTGAGGTTTTATCGACTGAACCTGGCTTTGAATATGGAATGGCCTCAAGAACATGTTTTTCCTGTCCGTTCAAGTGTTTTATGGTAAATGATGGTACATTTGAGAGGCACCAGAAGGGCGTGTTTGGGAAACAGGACTACAGCATGGAGGACAGTTGAGAAGCTGGTGTAGTAGTAATGTCACAGGACTATAAAGCACAAGTGAATAAGATCATTAGATATAGGAGCAGATTCAAGCTACTCAGCCCATCAGATATGCTCTGCCATTCAATCATGGATTGAGATGTTTCTCAACCTCAATTATCCTGCCTTCTCCCTATAATCCTTGATTTCTTTACTAATCAAGAATCTATCTGTCTCCGTCTTAAATACATTAATTAATTTGGCCTCCATAGCCCTTAGCAGCAATGAGTTCCAGAGATTTACCATCCTCTGGCTGAAGAAATTCTGCCCCATCCCAGTACCAAAGTGTCTTCCCTTCACCCTGAGGCTGTACGCTTGAGTTCTAGTCTCTCTCTGCTAGTGTAAATGTCTTCTCCATATCCAGTTTTCTCAGTATTCTGTAAATTTCAATGATGCTCCCTCATCCTTCTAAACTTCATCAAATACAGACACAGCATTCTCAACTTCTCCTCATATGACAAGCCCTTCGGCCCCAGGATGATTCTTGAAAATTTCCTCTGGACTCCCTCCGACACCAGCACTTCTTTCCTTAAATACAGGGCCCAAAATTGCTCACAATATTCCAAATGCAGTCTGACCAGAACCTTCTCGAGCCTCAGCAGTACAGCTCTACTCTTGTTTTCTAGCAGTCTTAAAATTAATGCTAACATTGCATTTGCCTTCACAATTGTCAACTGAACCTACATGTTAACCTAAGAAATTCCTGAACTCAGACTCCAAAGTCCTTGTGTGCTTCAGATTTCTGAAGCCTTTCCCCATTCCTCTTACCAAAAATGTGTAAGTTCACACTTTGCCACATTTTATTCCATCAGCCACTTCTTTGCCAACTCCCCTAGCATGTCCAAGTCCTTCTGTAACCTCCTTGCTTCCTCAAAATGACCTGTCCCTCCACCTATCTTTGTGTCATCTGAAAACTTAGCAACAGTGCCCTTGGCCCAATGTATGACGTAAATAGTTGTGCTCCCAACACTGACCCCTGTGGAATTCCAGTAGTCACCGGATATCATCCTGAAAAAGATGCCTTTATCTATACGTTCTGCCTTCTGCCAGTCAGCCAGTCCTTTAGCCATGCCAGTACCTTGCTCCTAACACCATGGGATCTTATTTTATTTAGCAGCCTCCTGGTGATACTCTGGTGATATGGATTCAAATCCTACTAGGACAGTTGATAGAATTTTAACTCAACTAATCAAAGAACCTGGAGATGAAAGGCCAATTTCAGTAATTGTAACAATGAAACTATCATCAGTTAAGATAAAAATCCATCTCGCTAACTAAGGAAAGCTGCATCGCTTACCTGATCTGACCTACATATGACTCCAGAACGGGCAGTAAATGCCTGTCATGATAGTAATGTTCACATATCATCAACAAATAATGAAAAATGGTGTCCTTCCAAAGTTGTCTATTCTTGCTTATTGTTGATGCTGTGCTGGGATTGGGTGTCTTAATGCAAACATTGAACTCCTGAAGTGGAAGGATTTCTATTTCCAAACATTAAAATCTCTCATTATAGATATATTCAAGTAATTATAAAATATGAGTATTTACTGTAGATGAGTTGTTTTAATAGGATTACCAAGCACAGCACCATTAACATAATGTGTTTGATTTATCTTGTCATTTGAACAAGATTTACTCATTCAGAATAGGGTCTCCTGCCATGGCATGTGTCTTAGATCAACAAAGGAGATAAGGGAGAGCAGGAAAGGTAAAGATGGGCCTATCTTATCCTCGGATTTGAGAGTGTCTATGATTCTGATCCTAACTCTCCTTCCTAAATGTGCAATTCCACACTCAAGTGCCCCTGGTTTTGCATAATCCTGTTTGGTACCACTGTCCCCTCTGTGACCTCTCTATAACCTCACTTCTTCCTAACATATCCCTATTTTTTTTGTCTGTTCCTGAGTTATTTGTGCTTGAAGGACAGTTTATGTTTTTAAGTATGAACAGCTGTTGACTCACATACTGTTCATCCCAATATAGTTTGTAACTCACTGGCGTCGTCTGCAGATGAAATTACTGCATGTCAATGTAAAGTCAGAAATTCTCCTCAGGTAAGTTATCTTGATTGTAGCAGTGTTTTTGAAAAAGAAATGCATATGATTATTATTTTCTATGTTTAGATTTCTCTCCGTATATTAGCATGACATACACAGTAAGTGCTAACTATGCTGTTCATTGGCTGCATAAATCAGTAATAATTGCAGCTCCCAGCATCATTTAAATCTCACCTGCACTTTTCAAGTCATCCTGCTTTTCTTAAAGAGGAGTTGTTTTCTGGCTGCAGGTGGTGCTCTCCTTCAGACTGGAAGTGAACCTGACCTGGGAACAGTGAAGAATGACACAACATGGGAGAAAATGGCTTGAAGGAGTTTAGCAATAGCATAAACAACAAAAGTACTAAATCTCAATTTTTAAAAATGCTTTTATAAAACACTGATCAGTATTTCCAAAACGCTTAACAGCCAAGGTAATATTTTTGAAGTGTAGTTGCTATTGTAACATAGAAATAGGCTTCTACATTATTTGTACATAGCAAGGTCCCAGAAACAATCATGATCAGGTAATCTGATTTGGTGATGTTGTTTGGAGGATATATCTTGGCCAGGTTAATACAAAAGAGCTCCCCTGCTCTTCTCTGAAATAGTGCCTTGACATCTTTAGCTTCAACGTAAGATGAGATCACAGTTAACATCTCGTGTAATGAGGCACCTCTGGCACTGCAGCACTCCCTCTACTGCACTGGTGTGTCAGCCCAGCCTCAGTTTCTGTGAACCACTAATATTCTGTCTCAGTGCGGAGAGTATCATTCACTGGGCACAACAAATATAAACACCTAGTCATTCTGTAGGCATTGGTTGTACCTTTAAAAACATTTGTGCATGAACAAACGTTGACTGCATAATTTGGTTCTGGCCATAATAATGTAAGTAACATTTTCCTACCATTTATCAGTCCCTAGGTCCGAAGATCTGTCGCTTTCACAATTCAATCAAAACACTTTCATTATATCACATGGGGCTCTATCCAATTCATTATTCCTCTGTGTCAAATGCAACTCTGTGTATATTTTGCCATAGAGCATTGAACAGGCCACTCAACCCAACAAGTCCATCCTGATTTTAGGTAGTTCATGAGTCTCATCTTGCCCCTCTGAATTGAACCCTGTTTTGAAGCAATATGTTTTATAACTGCCAATTCTAAAGTGAAAGAGACTTATAGAAGTAGAGGTCACATAATTATGACAAGCTGACATTTCTCCTGTTTTTCATGATAAAAATCAAAAAAAATTTGTGTGCATTATTATTTTCAGTTACAACTTACCCAAATCACCCAGCAACCAACAAAACAAATTCATGAACAAATCTGTTATAATTCTAGTCTGTTCCACTTTCATCAGTCTCTACACATGCAATTAATTAATTATCTTTAAAGCATTCAAATAATTTAATAGTATGCTTGTGATTGCTGTTATCAATTTGTGTGATATCTACTCATTCCTGGGCTCATGCTGTTTCCCTTAGGAATGCCTTTCAGTGATGAGTGCTTGACAAAAGCAAGAAGCTTCCTTTCAGATTCAATATTTTTGCAGCATTGATGATATCCAGATCACGTTGAAAGCAACCTCTTCTCCTATGCCCAAATGCCATTGCACATTCTTAGCAGTAAGCTTGCAAAGGTGCTTATATGCTGATGACATCTTAGGCAAAGACTTTGCTTGACAGTTCATAAATCCAACAATCACTTTATTGCTTTCACACCTATTGGTCACTGCAGCTCTGCTATAGCTCACACATTGTTAGGGTCCAAGCAATGTCCTTCAGCGGTCAGCACATGACCAATGTACTCGGCTTCAGGCATCTTCAATTGCATCTTTGTTTCGTTCTTTTTTCTTATCACACTTTTTGTTCTGTGGTGCTATGATTGTTTCTTTTGCTCTCACTTTCTTATCATCAGCTGTCAGCTTCTCAAAGAATAATTTCTTGGCTTTATCTTTTTTTCCCCTTTTTTTTTGTAGCACCTCCAGGGTCACTGGGGCATCAGGTTCCTCTGTTTTGTTTATCAGTTTCTACTTGCATTCAGTTGGAGCTCTCCCCAGAAGATGCTGAGTTGATCTCACACACTCATCCACTTTGTGGTGATGTTTACCAGGAAGGCATTCCAGATCTACAAGGACATCTTTGTAATCTTCCAGGATCTCTTCAGCAAACAATGGCTTAGTGATCTGCAAAATGCTGCAAATCTCTTTGTGCGATATAGGATGAATAGTCCAAACCTTTGACTTTCTGAAGCTGGGGTGAGTGGATCATGTTTAATATCTACCTCTTGGAACTGTGGATCTTTATTCTTCCCATTGCATTGTTATCTAAGCTTCATTTGTCCTCCTTAGTTAGTATTGTTCCATGATAGAACCCAAAACTTACCTTTGGCAAAAGTGAGGTCCGCAGATTCTGGAAATCAGAGTCGAGATTAGAGTGGTCCTGGAAAAGCACAGCAGGTCAGGCAGCATCCGAGGGGCAGGTGAAGGGCTTTTGCCCAAAACATCGATTTTCCTGATCCTTGACCAAAACTTACCTTTGTCTGTTGTGCCATTGAGGTAATGATTGATAACCTCAAAGCTTCTGCACAGTAATTCGAGGTCCAGGCCCTGTTCAAAGTCATGATCCTGTCCTCATAAGGGGTGAGGAGCCAAATGATGAGCAGCACATCACCCGCTTTAACTCTTTTGCCCTACTGTGGGCTACTTTGCTCCTGGAATGAAAGAGAGGCATGTGTTGTTGAAGTTCAAAGTAGGTGGCACTGCTATTATCTTGGATCAGTGGGGCAGTTTCTTGAGGAGTGAGTAGACTGTATAGAGGGTATACATGTTTAGTGGCGTCAGGGATTGGGGTGGGGTGAGCGCAGTGAGGGAGGATGTTGCAGGCAACTGTTAGAATGGTACAGCATGTGGGTAGTTGGCGAAGTAGCAGAGATGGTGTGAGTGTGAGATATCGACAAGAAATTCATGGCATTTAACTTTGCAGAGTGGAGAACGTCATTGACCTTCCTCCTACACTGTTGGGTATTCAACCAGATGGCTGAAACTGCTTTAACCTCAGTGGCAATCTTGGATCAGGCTGGCTTGGCTTAGGATTGTGGCCTGCTTTGCTTGTTTTGAGGAGGAGGAAGTTGCATTTGTTCACCACCCCATTCAGTAGGACCTCCTTCCCTGCCTGCATGTTGAGGAGTCAATTTTCCCCATCTACCATGTTTGGGTATTCAGATGTGAGAAATGCTATAAGGAAATGGTAGGTAATTGATGAGATGGGTTTGGTAAGAAGGGGCGCAAAGATGTGTTTATCTCATGGCAACGAACCTTCCAAAACATGTGACGCATCTCAGACTTTGGAAATAAAGTAAGATTTTAATTTATTCTAAATGGATAAAATTGTAATTCTGTCTCATCGCTTTTCATTTCCCCACCAGTAAGGAGTGGAAAAGTGTTTTAAAAATTTTTTTCTTGCTTTCTGTTAAAGTAGCTGGCTGGCTTTTTTACAGCTCTGGAAATCTATATAGTTTCAGTTATACACTTGTGACATAATGTTTCTCACAACTTATTAATGGCTGCCAAATCTAAAATGAAAGCAAATTGCAGCTAAGATAAAAGTCACAAAACTACAACAGCCAGCAGAATCGACATGTGCGATGGGTAGTCTTCAAATGGATGAGGAAATTAATTGTTTGTGGGAGAGAGGCATGTTCCTTCCATGAACTCTGACTCCACTTCTTCATGTAAAAGTCTCTTGAGTTGCTAGGTGCCTTGTTGAATGCTCCTTTTCCATTTTGGCTGGTTGTGCGTCAGGGTCACCCATGAATTAGTAGGATAGTAGATATCCAAAAGCTCTGTCCTTCTCAGGTACTGTTGCCATGACAGAGTTTGAAGGATAGCAGTTGTTTCAGGAGCCTGTCAGGCATGCAAAAAGCATGGTCTAGGCAACTGACCAATGCTGATACATAGCTAACAACGGGCAGGATTTTTCTTGCAAATAAATGGTGTGTTAACTGCACATGGCATTATTCATAAACAAACCAGCAAGCAATTTCAGGGTCATCAGAGATAAGCAGTGACTTGCAAATCTCTAGAACCATTAAGTTGTTTGGAATGTCTGCCATTTTTTTTGCACATGCAACATATTGTTCTAGACAAAACAGCATTTTAAAGAACTTGCACAATATTTGTCCATGAACCATGCCTCTGAAAATTAAGTCTGTTAATTAAAAATGTATACAACCTTTTTAACAATGATAACAAACTGATACAGAATCAGCGCAAGTCGGTGTTTTATTTCATTGCTTCAAATATTGAATTGCTGTTGAAGATCTAAAAAAATCATGTTTAAAGTTTTTTCTTTGTTTCCTTCCTATCCTTCTTCCTTTTCCATCAGATACTTCGTTCACTCATTATTTATCTTTCCTTATAATTCTAATACTCTCCATAATTCTAATGTACTCATTCTAATTCACTTTTCTTCTCAGTCCTTAAATCTCACTATTTAAGGACATATATTGTTGGATCCATAATTCACTGTGATCTTAGATGCTTTCACCATGACACATTAACTCACACTTAGAGTATGGAAGGATCCAGTAAAATAGTCCAACTGCAAGATGTCCCACTGCAGAAGCATAAATGACAGACTGGACTATGAAAATATTAAGTAATGCCTTATATTCTCATTGAATTTGATCTAAATAATGTGTCGCTTGAGTTTGCATATACATACAAATTCAGTGTCTGTTGATCTGTCAATGCTTTTTTTGTTTTTTTGAAATTTTATTTATTTTTGGAAGTTGAACCATGACTTCAAGCATCACTGAAATGCTTGAAATTTCACATTATCTGGACCTATTAAATTTGTGAGAGAATTGCAAGTTGCCCCCTTCTTTTGCACATACATCTAGGCATTTGTGTGATGCACCAAGTCACATTCACAAATGTTTCTCTTGAACCTGATACACGTGAATTAGAAAGGATCAAGACTCATTGATGTCAAGGAGAAAAAAGTGATATACGTCCTTCCACAAAAGATTATAAAATGTATAACCTCCTAGAATGGGAGCAGCAGGAGGGAGGAAAAAAAATGAAACAGTGACATGGGATAACAAGCAAGCGAGATTTTCTTCCTTTCAACATTTCTCTTTAGTAGTAATAAGATAACCCTTTAACAAGCTGGTAACCTATCAAGCTGCCCCTCAGAAATGACCCTGGGGTGAAACAGGGAAGTCATCTCTGCTTAAAGCAATTCAGTCTCTGTTGCTAGCCAATAATGAAGTGACCTGAAATAATATAAAACCCTTTGCTGCTCTGTGATGATTTTTGTCCGGGATAAGAGTGGGAATCCTGATTCGAAGTCACAGTTCATTTCATTTTTCACTCCTGATGAGATCTGAAGTCGTTATCTGATAAAATTGAACAACTATTACTAGGCTCTGCTGAGTAAAGCCCCTTGACTGCTCTTAACAGAAATCCTATACACTCCACTTTGTCAGCAGTTTTGAATTCATCGTCGCAGCACGATGATAGGAATAATCTTACCAACTGAGATTGACAGTTCATTTCAGAAATCAATATTTACAATTTACTTCTTTCAAAGTTCATTCAAGAGAAGATTCCATATTATCCCTCTCCAAATAAGCTGATCATATCTCCGGCATCCCCCGGAATGAGTTTTCCCAAAATGTGAATTTTTGGTAAAAATCAATGTCAGCATTGTGCACTTTAATCTTGCCCCTGATGACAGTAAATCTTTATCTTTTTATGGGTAAACGCCAGTGGCTGCTGACACCATTTCCTCTCAGAACAAAGCCTGGCCCATGTGGGCTCTGGTAGATACATGGAACCCTAATGTGGCTGGACATGTTTCACTGGGGTCATTAATCAGACACACTGACAGCCACCTTCCAACAGCTCACTGGTCTGCAGTCTACTTCATCCACTGAAGGTGGGCAGACAGCAAAAACTATAAAGGATTTGCAGATGCATTTGATGCAATTGCATTTTAATCCCCTGTAATTATCTGTGTAATATACCCATCCACTCTGTTTGAATTTTCTTCTGCTGATAAAATAATAATCAATATTCACAAACTAATGGTTAAGCTATACCCTGTCCTTTCTTCCGAGGTAAAGACAAGGTGGATTTTGTTTCAGCAGCTAAAATGCTTTTAGCATCCTCTGATTTTACATGAAATATCTCTATTCCAAAAGGGATTTTTTTTCACTACAACAGGATGTGGGCCAGCGGATTCATGTGAACCCATGAATCAGATATAAGCGTCCCAGCTCATACTTGTTTTGAAATGAAGTAGTATCCTTTGAGTGCAATGTCTTCAAGGATTTTGGTGGGTCATAATGAAGTTTAATAAAAACTAAATCGCACCATACATGGCAAAACCCAGTTGAAATGACAATGTGAAATTTCAGAGAGTAAAAAAAACAAATCTGGGACCCAAAGTAAAATTATATTCAAAAAAGCACACCACCCAGAATTTTAATTTAACAATCATCTTTTATTTAACAAAAACTCTTTTTTCAGTTACAAACAAAAAGAACATAAATCAGCATCCATCTATCTTCTATGAATCAGTTACAGACTGCTCACAAATAATAAAAAATGGTGATTAGAAATGTTTTGCAATTGGCATGTTGCTTTAAAAGGACTTCCCTTCACCCCTGGAGACCTTGATTTGAACCTTCCACACACAAAAAAAAGATTCCATCCTCACTGCTTGCTATTTAGGGTCAAGAACTAAGCTGAGTTTGCCTTAATCACCTGTGTCTGAAGCACAAAACTTCGCTTCCTGCTGTTTATATTTGAAGTGTTTTTATTGTATGTCCCTTTGTAATAATCAGCATGAGGGTGTCAACACACAAAGGAATGAATGTTGTTTTTTCACCTTTTTCAAAGGCATGATGCATTTTGAGATGACACCGATTCACCAAGTGTCGACTGCGTTACAGCACTTGCTGTGCCTGCAGTAAGGGTACAATTATTAATCAAATAAACACGCAAGGTTTTAAAAGCAACATTGGAAAAATCATGTAACTGTTGTATACTCTGTGACAGTCTGAGGATGCTGCAAGGCGAGACTGAAAAGCCAAGCAGAAAGGCAACTAGGAATTAAATGCTGGGAAAAGATGAATTTTACAACATTTCAGAAAGCCATAATGTTAATGAGGGAACCACCAATCTATCTCCAGTCCTCCTCAGAGGACTTCTAAAACAGTTTTCAGATGAGAAGTTAAACCCAGGCTCCATCTGGTTTCTCAGGTGGATGTTAAAGGCGCTGTGTGACTTTTGCAAAGTAAGGCAGGAGAGGTCTCCCTTGGGTCCTGGCCAATATTTATCTCTCAACAAATATCTGATGATCTCATCATTATCACATGGCTGTGTGTAGGAGCTTACTCCTTGCAAATGATTTGGAGATGCCGGTGTTGGACTGGGGTGTACAAAGTTAAAAATCACCTGGTGTTGTGTGATTTTTAACTCCTTGCAAATGGGCTGCCATGTTTCCTACATTAAAATAAAGTGGTTTTACTTTAAAAGTATTTTGTGAGCTGTCAGCACTTTAGGGTTGTCCCTAGGTCACGAAAGCTGCTATAGAAATGCAAAACTTTATTTCCTAGCAAAGAAATGCTGTAGAGAAACATGGAGGCTCTTAAATCCAAGGTTGACAGGGAATTTTTAAATTGTCCAGGGAAATGTAAATATAATCTCAGGGATAAAGCAGGTTTGGCTTTGTGTCGGACAAATTGGAACAATAAGTCTTCAAGTCCCCTACATTTGATGAAGGGAAATCATAGAATCCCTACAGTGCGGAAACAGGCCATTCAGCCCCACAAGTCCACACCAAGTCTCCGAACAGCAATCCCACTCAGACTCACCGTCTACCACATCTCTGTAACCTTGCATATACCATGTCTAATCCACCTAAATTGCCCATCCCTGGACACTATGGGCAATTTAGCATGGCCAATCCATCTAACCTTCACGTCTTTGGACTGTGGGAGGAAACCAGAGCACCTGGAGGAAACCCACACAGACAGTTGCCCAAGGCTGGAATTGAGCCTGGGTCCCTGGCGCTGTGAGGCAGCAGGGCTAACTACTGATTGTGAAATCTTGCTGGACCTTTTCACAATCATGATTGCCTAAAGATATGAAAAAGCCTGTCCTAAAGAAGTGAAGCTATATGCAAATGCTGTTTGATTTCAGACCACATCGTCATTTCATTGCTAATTGGTTACTGAAAAGCACTTACATTCAGGTATTGAGGGTTACAGGATAGATTTGGTGGAGTATTCTGTGTTTTCCATGTGGCCCTTTGAACTTTAAAAATCTAAGAGGATCAATCAAAATTTTCAAAATTTTATTTCCTCTATTGACCCGACGTTCTTTCATTGCCTCCACCCAGATATTTTATAGCTTCACAATGAGAGGAGGAAGTGATGTGTTTAGCAACTGATGCTCCTGTCATGTTTGTATGTGGAATAGGCAAGATAAAGGCAGCTGACCACCACCTTCTCAAGGGCAACTAGGGATGGACAATAAATGTTGGCCAGTCAGCGATACCCACAACGCACAAATGAATAAATTCTAAAAAAAGGTTGGACCTTTCCTGGCAGTCAACTTTGTTTTCTGTATTGAGAGTGTGGTGCTGGAAAAGCACAGCAAGTCAGGCAGCATCTGAGGAGCAGGGAGATCAATGTTTCGGGCAAAGGCCCTTCATCAGGAATCTCAACTCTAATCTCCAGCATTTGCTGTCCTCACTTTCATAGAGTCATAGAGATGTACAGCATGGAAACAGACCTTTCTGTCCAACCCGTCCATGATGACCAGATGTCCAAACCCAATCTAGTCCTACCTGCCAGCACCCGGCCCATATCCCTCCAAACCCTTCCTATTCATATACCCATCCAAATGCCTCTTAAATGTTGCAATTGTACCAGCCTCCACCACATCCTCTGGCAGCTCATTCCATACACGTACGACCCTCTGCATGAAAAAGTTGCCCCTTACGTCTCTTTT
>NC_057713.1:94443691-94456043 GCF_004010195.1 Chiloscyllium plagiosum
GTGGTCCACTACACCTCCAATTTTGGTGTCATCTGCAAATTTACTAACTGTACCGCTTATGCTCGCATCCAAATCATTTATGTAAATGACAAAAAGTAGAGGGCCCAGCACCGATCCTTGTGGCACTCCACTGGTCAGAGGCCTCCAGTCTGAAAAACAACCCTCCTCCACCACTCTTTGTCTTCTACCTTTGAGCCAGTTCTGTATCCAAATGGCTAGTTCTCCCTGTATTCCATGAGATCTAACCTTGCTAAGCAGTCTCCCACGGGGAACCTTGTCGAACACCATACTGAAGTCCATATAGATCACATCTCCTGCTCTGCCCTCATCAATCTTCTTTGTTACTTCATCAAAAAACTCAATCAAGTTTGTGAGACATGATTTCCCACGCAAAAAGCCATGTTGCTATTCCATTTGCAAAACCACAAAATGAACTATTTCACTGATCTACAGAGTCAGTAGGACATTAGTTTCTTTCCTCAGTTCACCAACTGGGTGAGTTTCCAATTTCAATCATTACGTCATGGAGCACATATCATACTTCCAACATCGGGTCAAAATACTGAAACGCCCTAGATAGCAGTACCCTCACACCAGGACTGCATCAATTCCGGGAGCTGATCCTTTCCCACTATCTCAAGGGGAACCAGGATAAGCAATAAGTGGTGGTCTTGTCAATAATGCCTGCATCCCGTGACTGAATGAAAAGAACAAAAAAGGTGTGTCTTCCTTAATGAGGGATAGGAATGTGGATGATGAAGCAACCTTGTCACACCTTCTCCCAATCACAGCTTCTATTCAATGGACAATCTGAAAAATTGGACTTTGCAGAGGCCCAGAAATATATATATATATTTCATAGTGAGGGAATGGCTTGTGGTATAAGAAAAAGGGTTTAAATTAATAATATATGTGAATGAAAAATATATGAGTGAAAAAGACCAAGCCTGAGGAGTAGATTGGCACATGGACTGCCATGTAAAGTTAGATAGCATAGTGTTAGTAGTGTACCCCTTGCCCACTCTGCCTCTGCTATTCCTCATTGGAGAGGTGGATGCCAGGCAACACCCTGCCCTTAGACCAATTAAGCTCCTTAAATGTCACACATGCAGAGGATGCCACTTAAAACCTTGGGACTTGAGGATAGGCTCCATTTTGTGCTCAGGGGAGGGCACACCCCAATGAAAAGGGACACCTCCTGCTTCAGTACCCTCCAGGTTTCCCCAGAGCTGTCCCCACAATTACCAGCATCACCACCACCATCCCCTACCCAACCACCACCATTAACCCAAAACCACCTCATCTACATGACTTGCCCTGGTGAGGACACCCTAATCTGCCTCTTTCCTGGCTCCTTGTTGGGGAGTGACAATAGTCCAATTGTCACTCCATCAGGGAGAGCCTCTGATCATCTGATTGACCAGGAGCCCTTTGGGGTGAAATATCTCACACAAGGATATTGCCAAGGTTGGAGGATTTGATCTACAGGAAGACGCTGAAAAGGCTGGAACTGTTTTCCCTGAGTGTCAGAGGCTAAGGGGTGACCTTATAGAGGTTTATAAAATCATGAGAGACTTTTCCTTGGGGTCCAAAACTAGAGGGCATAAGTTTAGGGTGACGGGGAAAAATTTAAAAGGGACCTAAAGGGCAACTTTTTCATGCAGGTGGTGGTGTGTATATGGAATGAGCTGCCAGAGGAAGTGTTGGAGTCTGGTACAATTGCAGTATTTAAAAGGCATCTGGATGGGTATATGAATAGGAAGGGTTTAGAAGGATATGGGCCAAATGCTGGCAAATGGGACTAGATTAGGTCAGGAAATCTGGTCAGCATGGACGAGTTGGACCAAAGGGTCTGTTTCCATGCTGTGCCTCTCTATGATTCTATGACATGAGGACAGGAGTCAACTAACAGCCTGAGCAACCTAAAACTCACTGGTGACTTCCTGATCAGAGAGTGTTGCACTTGCTCCTGATTTTTTCAACCCCTGTGGATCTTGTACATAAAAACTTTGACATCATCCAAGGCAAAGCAGTCTGCTTGATTGGCAGCCCATCCACTTCCATAAACATTCACTACCTCCACACTGATACAGAATATCATCCACAAATTGTACAGCAGCAACTCATCAAGACTCTTTCAGCATACCTTTCAAACAAGTGACCTCTAACCCCAAGGGGGAAAAGAACAGCAGACTCATGGGAACCGACCAAATACAATAAAAAGCACACTTACAAGCATAAAACCTATTTTCAAGATCCAAGATGGCTGCAGATTAGGAAGCGGAGCCCAGGGCTTGTCTGCTCCCATTAACTTTCTTTCTCTTTTCTTTCTTCTTTTTACTTTTGTTTTTTTTCTTCTTTTATTCCTTTTTATTTGTTTTCTTTAAAGCCTGGAGAGTGTGAAGGAGGAGGCCTCTGTTGGGGATGGACACAATTCCACCCCAGCCCAGGGTCTCCTGTCAAATGAGGAGCAGGTCCTGGGCTGACTCGCAGGCTGGGCCAAGGCTTCAGGTTTGCAACTAGGCCCGGGTGCAATGGAAACATCGGCAAAAGGAACAGATGGCGAATCGGTGGCAGTGTCTGGAGGATTGGTGGATGGGCAGCAGGAGGTGTCTCCTGGTCCAGCAATGAGGTGGCTTCAAGTGGCCTAGTGCGGTGGTCTCAGCCTGGCAAGTCCTGGAATGGCATTCCTCTTCCCAGAATGGCGGTCTTGTCCCAGCTGCACCATCAGGGTATTCTATCATTCCTCAATCAGTTTTCCTTGAACCCAGGAGCCATTGACTGCATTGTGATGAATGTTTTCTTAATTTTACTTTTTTTTATTATTATGCTTGACTTCTATCTTTGATTTAGGTGTCATGGTGTGGTGACTTACAAAAGTTTTCACTGAATTTTTCATGTAAAAGTACACGTGATAGTAAATTTCTATTGCCTTCAAGTTAGAAACATGTGTGGGCCATTAAACCCCCTCAAGTCTGTTCCGCTATTCAATAGAATCACAACTAGTCTGAATGTGGCCTCAACTCTACTTTTTTACCTAGCCCAGATTAACTTCAATTCTCTCATTTATTAAGAATCTATCTCCCTCTGCCTTAAAAATATTCAATGACATTGCCTTTCACCAATTTCCAATGAAGAGATTTCCACAGATGTGTGATCCTGCAAAGAAATTTTCATTGCCATCTTAAATGGAAGTGCTTTATTTTTAAACTGTGTCCCTGAGTTCTGGGGTCTCTCACAAGAAGAAACATCTTCTTAGTCAAGTCCCCTCAGGATGTTGTATTTTTCAATAAGATCCCTCTCAAATGTCAATTGCTACAGGCTCAAACTGTCCAACATTTTCTCATAAAACAATACTTTCAACTTCCTACAGATGATAAAAGGATGTGTAACAAATACCTTCTTCATGGAGGCCAAAACATCATGAATGTTACAGAGTGTGTTACAGAGAAGGTTACTTAATAGAAATACAGTGGCTGTAGTATGCATTAACCAGACCTCCATTCTCAAATTATTTCATCCATCAATCATTTCAGCAGAACAAAAAATTCTGAGGACAAGCTGCAAATCTCACCACATCCACTTTCAATTACCGTCACAAAAAAAACACCTCAGAATTAATAGAATGACATTTTGTCTGGTTCCAAATTGGACAGCATCAGTCTCACTCATGTCAGTTGAATCTTTGTCTTTGTTTTCAGACCCACAAATATTGAAAACTTCATCTTGCAGTTGTTTGTTGCTACTGTTACATAAATCCAACTGATAAAACTGCTGGCTGAACCTTACTTTTTATTGGCTGAGAACAAGTTGCATTGCGTTTTTGGCACTTTTTTTGAGTGGAGTTTTCTTGTCACATCTTACCAAACACATCTTATTAACTACCTATCTCACTGTTACAGCAACTGTCTTATCCAATTTCACTACCATCTCACTATGCACCTGGCCTGGAACAATTATCCACTCAGCAGATGTACCAGAATTGACTAGTATCACTTCTGCACACTCCAACTTTAAAGGCCATCGTGAACCCAGACAACTGTTGACTGCCATTCCTATTAATGATTTGGGTGATAATATAAAAAGCATGGTTAGTAAGTTTGTGAATGACACCAAAATTGGTGATTTAGTAGACAGTGAAGAAGGTTATCTAAAACTACAAAGGGATCTTGTTCAATTGGACCAATATGCCAAGAAGTGGTAGGTGGAGTTGAATTCAGATAAATGCGAGCTGTTGTATTTTGGTAAGGCAAACAAGGGCAGGACTTACACAGCTAACAGTTGGACCTGGGGAGTGTTGTTGAACAGAGAAACCTAGGGGTTCAGGTTCATAGTTCCTTGAAAGTTGCCTCAAAGGCAGGTGTGGTGGTAAAGAAGGCATTTGGCTTGCTTGTTTTTGTTGCTGAGACCATGTCAGCTTTGTCAATTATTATTTAAAAAACCCCCATCTGGTTCATTAATGTCCTTCAAGGATGGAAATCTACCATCCTTATCCAGTCTGGTGTACCTGTGACTTCAGACCCAAAGCAATGTGATTCACTCTTATCTGCCCTCTTGGCAATTAGGGCCAATAAATGTAGGGCTAACAAATGAAGCCAACATCCCTTGAATGGTTTTGTGAAAACTACCCCAACAGACTATTTCTAGCTATCCAACAACCACCTCACCCAAACCCCTGTCGTGTGGAGAGCCATCACTTTGAACTTTGCCCCACTACCCCTGAAACTCAATGTTATATCTTAATGATGCCCACCCTGGTCCTCCACACTCCCCCTGTGGATGCCAATACCAATCCCTCCAAACCCGTAGTCTACCATGTCTTCCAATGCAACCCCCCTCATACACCTTTGACTTTCTCTCATCCATTCTTTTCCCACTCTACAAACATCTCTGCTTCCCCCACCCCCAACCATAGCCTTGACTCCCGTCCCTTTTGGCAATGATCCTTCTGGCTGCCCTTACAGGCCCTGCTTGAACCCTCTGTAATTGTCAACAGACAGACCCACAGGACTGTATTTGGCCCAGACTTCTACCAACAACTAGCTCCTATCTGCTGACATTCTCCTGACCACTGTGCTGGCCCTATAGCATTTACCATCACCCATTCCCCAGACTGCAATTGGAAAGATCCTCTGATCCTGCGCATTCCAATCTTGTGAGTAACTGTGGCCAAGGTACTGGACTGTGAAACACTGGATCTACATCATACACTGCAGCAAATTGGAAAGAAGCAGCTTCCAAATCCATAACCTCTACCACCTAAAAGAACACCTATATCAGGCACATAGGAACCTATTACCTATAACTTCCCCACTCATCATCCTCACAAAATGAAAGAAAATTGCCTGTAATGCCACTAGACCTTGGCAAGCTCACAGGTGTTGTGAAGATAAAAACAGGGCAATCTCACCCATTCCTCATACCTCCAGCCTCATGACTCACAATATTCCCTTCCTCTGCTTTCTTTCCAGACTCCTGTTGTGACTGAACTGCTCTTCCATTCAACTGCCTTCTCCTTAGGCTCACACACCTAATTTCTTTGTAATCCTCACCTTCACTCACTCCAACCCCCTCCCATCACATCTTACACACTCTGTGTGCACTCCTTGACCATGGCAAGCTGGTTGGCAACAAGCTATGCAAACAAAACACAACAGTGAGAATATACAAAGTTAAAAATCAGGAAAATATGAGGACTGAATCATGTGCTGATCAAATAGGGGATGGATGAAAAAGGATGGTAATATTCTGTAACCACTTTTCTAATGAGGCCAGAAACCAAACGCAGAACTTAAGACACCTTGAGAGTATCGACAGAAATTCTGTTTCTTTTCTTTCACAGAATGTGTGTGTCATTGGCCAACATTTGTCGCCCATCCGTAACTGCCCGGGACAAGTTGGTGGTGAGCTGCTTTCTGGAACTGCTGCGATCTTTGGGATTTAAGTACATCCATATTCTAACCTGGCAACACTGAAGGGACGGTGATGTAATTCCACATCAGGACAATGTGCAACTTCAAGAGGAGATTGCACCGTGAGTGAAGTTGTGAAATAAATGCTTAGATCAAAACATCAGCTTGCTATGGTGTTCTTGGAAGTATCAGCTACCAAAATAATACATTATAATGAATTCTGTTGGTCCAATCTGTCCTAGTTTAGAGTGCTCTCTCATGGGGTTGAAGTTTGCAGGTTACTTTACTCATGAATTGCTCTCGTCAATACTCAATATGAATGTCTGTTATCCAATGGTGCATGAGCTGAGAGCTGCCAAACTTCATCTTCAGTCTATCAGTGTGAATCACTTTTGAAAGTGGTGAAGTTGTTACCTGACTCTGATAATCCCTTTCTCTCTCTCTCCTCTCTCTCTATCTCTCTCTGTCTCTGTCTTCTCCGCCTGCTCCTCCCCACCGAACCCATCTCTGCATACCTCTCTGTGAATAAAGGAAGAATTTACTGTGGATATATAAATGAGGAGCAGCTGTAGATCACTTGACCTCTCAAATAAAAAACATTTCTGCAGCTACTGTATTTTGGATACAAAATGTCACAAATGCTCACCACAAATCAGGTGGATTGGTCCCTCAAAATAATAATGATTGTCTTACAGGTCACTTCCTTTTTGCCCTTTCTCACTCATTTATTTGCTGTTAGGTTCAGTGTTGCTCTCATTGGAATAGGAGAAGTCCATTCAACCGCTTTTGCCTGCTCTGCCATTCATTTGGATCATAGCTGACCTGAACTGTAATCCCAGCGATCTGCCTCAGTTACAAACTCTCGAGTCATGTTTATCAGGATTGGGAGACTGCTGAGGACCTGGGGAAGACAAGATTGGTTTTGCAATGAAATTCACTTAAAGATGAGTAACTTTTCCAGCTCCAGCAGCTGAGGGCCCTGGTGGTCAAAGTCGCTCCAGTTTTTTGTGCTGCCCTGTTCAATCTCTTTGTTCTGTTTCACAGTAAGTGCTTGTTCCTTATGAGTAAACATTAATCAGCTTGCCACTTGTATATATTTGATATCTCAGACCTATGTGAAGATGACCCTCTCAGCAGAAATACCCCTCCTGGGAAGCTGAGTGGAAGATGGCCGGGTGAGCAGATAATTGGCGGGGAGTTATGTGCCCACTTCCTTTGAACTCACAGCAGATAAGTTCTGGGTGGAAACCTTCCCACACGCCTTTACTTAACATCCAGCCATATTGGAAAAATATCAGCCCATCTGACCAGTAAGCAAGTCAGGCTGTCAGTATGGTTAGGGCAGGATGAGTGATGTACTACTTTGTGCCAGACTAAGGAGACAGAGGTTGGTCTCCTAGATCCCTCTCCTGCCAAATTCCAAATGCAGAAACTCCTCACCAAACAATACTTACCCTTCTCACCAGTGACCCCTTATCTGGTGGCCTGGTGCCTGGCAGCCCAGCAGCAGCCATGGCCTCCACTGTGATATTGCCAAGTCCTGGAGATGCCAGCCTCTGATTTACTGGCACTCCAGGGAGGATAGGACATCACTATCCCAGAAAGCAATGCACTGAAAAGACACCTAATCCAATTAGCTTTCTTGTTGTTGTGTGTCCTGTGCATTATGGTATTTGGCCTCAAACTTTGAAACCAATTCAGAAAATTCTTGCCTTCTTTGAGTAACAGATCTTATCATCAATGTTTTGCAATGAATATTCCATCTTGTGGCTCTGGCCTCCAATCCTTTGTACAGCTTTGCTTACTTTTCCCTGACTCTATAGCAGGTTTAATCAATAGAACACAGCAAGTATTGATGAGAAACAAACTCACATAATCAAGCACAGAACAATTGAGCCATTGAGCAACACACCACATTTGATGCAAATCTGCATACCTCTGCTGGACACAAGGCTCCTTCCTTGGAACATAGATTATCTGCTGGATGATTGACATTTTTATGATATATTGTAAGTTGCTTTGCCACTGGGTCCCATGTTTCTGCATGCCTGAGCCAAGGATCTGAAGGGGTTTGCCATTAGTCGGCCTGTGACCTGAGGGCTTGGATAAAACAGGGGACGGCACCAGGATGCAAGGGTTGAAGTTTTACAGAGAAACAGATAGGGACCTTCATGGCGTTGCCTCTATAATGACCTATAAGTTGGACATTGAGGGAAAAAATCCTTTTCTGATGACAAAGCTGCTAGAATAGGGAGCACGTCAATATGGAACACTGGATCATTGGGGAAGATACATTGTTGGCGAACCTAATGCTGTCTCTCTTCCTTCATTCTGCCAATTCGGAGTGAGATTTAAGTACTCCCCTAGCTCAGAGAACTTAGCTACTTTTTTGATAATCTCTATCTGTAAAATTTCATTGATGTTTCTCTCCAACATGGAAGTAGTCCATGCTGTAAAAGGTAAAAGTCACAATAATCTGATTAACTACAGTTATTGCTATCCACTCAGGGGTTTTGGGTTCAAATTGTGATTGTAACAGGTGACATTGCTTCATGACAATAGTGCTGAAGAAAATGTTATTAGGTTAAGGTATAAGTAGTACGCTTTGAAGATTTACTTCGGGCAGAATATTCTGTTCAGTGTCCTCATCTTCCCTCTTGCTGTTTTTGAACAATTCCTCCACATTTTCTAGGCTGAAGGATAACCTAACCAAACTACTTATGATGTTATTAAAGCTAAAATAGTTTAAAATAATACAGCTCCAACAAAAACGACCTCTTAACACTCGGAAGAGGTCTTTATAAATCAGGAAAAAAATGCCAAATTGGTCAACAATTTAGAAGGACTGTCCAGCAATTGACCTAAATGAATTGGATAAAATTAAAATGTTGCAGACTCTGGAAATCTGAATCAAACAGGGAATGCTGGAGAAACTCAGCAGATCTGGCAACATCTGCAGAGAGAGAAACAGCATTGACAATTTGAGTCCAGAATGACTCTTTTGAAGAAAATGTGTTTTGAAGTCGAGTTGAGTTTCTCTAACATTCTGTGTGGAAGGAATGGATGAACCTTTCAAAGAGTATTGCTGAAGTCCCTCCAGATTGCAAAGGTGACTGTGTGTTTATGACTTGATATGTCAAGTGCAGGATCAGAGCAAAATTACAAACTAGTCTCAAAGTAAGTTTAGGACACTGACTTAAATATTTTAGTCAGTGTCTAATAAAGTTCTGACAATGCGCTCTGGATACCTTCAGATCAGCTCAATGCAAAACAACTCTCTCAGCAAGTGGCTGCTGTTGCAATATTGGATATCTAGGTGTTGGTTTTGTGCTAGAAAAGAAAAAATAGAATTGATGCTGATTTATTTCTATAGTTCAATGTTTTTTATTTGATATTTTTGCCACAATTAAACCTAAACTCTCAACTTTGTCGGAAATTTAAATAGTTTCCACATAAAATGTTAATGCGGCTAATACTTTAAATTAACCATAATAAATTAATGCATTATTTTCTTTAGTTTATAGCTTGTTAAATTTAAAGTTCAGTCATTTCCTGAAATAAAGGATTCCCAAATAATGCCAAATTAATGTTGCACTTGATGCTGTATTTTTTTTTATTGTTGTGTATGATTTGAGACAAATGTGGTTCAACTTGCTTATAGATATGAAAGGAATTTCTCACTATTATTTTTGTGGAGGAGCAAAGACATATTTTTCAAATAGGATGAAATCTCCGTTCAAATATTGGTTAAACATAACTTCATAAAAACATTTTTTGAGTATTGTGCACAAATAGCCTGCAATGCAATTAAACTTACTAATACTTATATTTCTGAAGAAGAGTAACATTGGATTTGAAGTGTGAACTATTTCTTTTTCCACAGATGCTGCCAGACCTTTATGAGTTTCTCCAGTACTCTGTTTTTATTTCAGATTTCTTGTGTCCTCAGTATTTTATTTTTATTAAACTCACAAACTGTTTGATTCGATAAAAGTGTTACATTTCTAAATGATGGCTGATTTTTTTTCCCACAGGGATATTCTTATATAACATTTGTAGTAAAGAAACAGATAATTTGAACTAATAAGTTCATGCTTCACATGTTTGACTTCCCTCCTTTTTTATCAGACCAGATCAGTACAACTTTCTTGTTTGTGTGTTTATCTCAATTTTGCCTTGAATCTCTGCTATTGTCTCAGCTACTCCTTAAACTAGTGCATTCCACATTCAAGTCACTCTCTGGATGAAGATTTGTCTCTTGTAGACCTTAATGGATTTATTCACAATTTATCTCACAAAGCTACTCTGACAAAGAATTTCTATCTGCTTTTCCACTGTTCAGATGCCAATCAAAATTCAATTTCATAAATTGAATTCAAGCATTTAAAGCCACTTTCCCTCAACATAATTTCTTAGAACTTGGAACTCATCTAGCTTTTGAATGTTGGCAGTGAATTTTGAGTCATTGTTGGGACAGAAGGCAATACATGACCCCATCCCTGCATTGTTCAAAGAACATTAAAATCTCTTTTCAAACAGCAATTTGTCACCACTGCTATTTGACTTCAATAAATGGGTGCCATGTGCAAAAAGAAAGAAAACTCATCACTCTGGATCTCATTCTCATTTTTCAGTGTCTAACATTCAGGGTGATATTAGAGGAGGCAATGGCCTAGTGGTATTCTTGCTGGACTGTAAATTCAGACTCCCAGGGAATGTTCTGAGGACCCTGCTTCAAATCCCACAACAACAGATGGCAGAATTTGAATCCAACAAATATCTGAAATTAAGAGTGTAATGATGAACATGAATCGATTGTTGGAAAAACCCATCTGGTTCATTAAATCCCTTTGGGGATGGAAACTGCCATCCCTACTTGGTCTGGCCTACAAGTGACTCTAGACCTAGAGCAATGTGGTTGACTTTAAACTGCCCCCGGGCACTAAATGCTGGCCTAGCTAGAGACACCCTCTTCCCATGAATAAAAACTTATACAAAAATGATAGATGACATTAAACTTAAAATATAAGTCATAGCTATTAATTTAACCTGGGGCAGTGCTTGTAGAGGAATATGACGGTGTTATTTTCTGGGTCTGTAGATTGTGAAGGAGCAAAAATGACCTTTGCAGTGATATGTACTTCTGGTCAGATGTGGTAGTTTAAAGAGAGTTTAAGGGTTACTGCGGATTATATCTGCCATAAATGCTGTTGGATGCAAATCTTATCAGATCGAGTGGATCGGTTGGAGAGACAAATAGAAGCGATCAGGAATTTACAATAGCTACAGTATGTGATGGATGGCAGTTATAGAAAGGGGGGAAGTCTCAGATACAGTCACATAGATGGGTTAACTCCAGGAAGGGTAAGAGAGGTAGGCAGCTAGAGCAAGAGTCTTTTGTGGATATACCCATTTCAAACAGGTATGCTGTTTTGGAAAATGTAGGGGGTGATGGATTCTCAGGGGAATGTAGCACAAACAGCCAAGTTTCTGGTATTGAGACTGGCTCTAATGCAATGAGGGGTACGTTGGCTTCCAAGAGATCAATTGTGTTAGGGGATTCTGTAGTCCGAGGTACTGACAGATGTTTCTGTGTCCAGCAGAGAAAAAGCAGAATGGTGTGTTGTTTCCCTGGTGCCAGGATCAAGATTGTCTCAGAGAGGGTACAGGATGTTCTTACGGGGGAGAGGGGCCAGCAGGAGGTCATTGTCCACATTGGAACCAACGACATTGAAAGGGAAAAGGTTGAAACTCTGAAGGGAGATGACAGAGAGTTAGGTAGAATTTTAAAAAGGACGTCCTCAAGGGCAGTAATATCTGGATTACTCCCAGTGCTACAAGCTAGTGAGGGCAGGAATAGGAGGACAGAGCAGATGAATGCATGGCTGATGAGCTGGTGTATGGGAGAAGGATTCGCATTTTTGGATCATTGGAATCTCTTTTGGGGTAGAAGTGACCTGAACAAGAAGGACGGATTGCACCTAAATTGGAAGGGGACTAATATACTGGCAGGGAAATTTGCTAGAACTGCTTGGGAGGATTTAAACTAGTAATGTGGGGGGGTGGGACCCAGGGAGATAGTGAGGAAAGAGATCAATCTGAGACTAGTACAGTTGAAAACAGAAGCGAGTCAAACAGTCAGGGCAGGCAGGGACAAGGTAGGACTAATAAATTAAACTGCATTTATTTCAATGCAAGGGGCCTAACAGGGAAGGCAGATGAACTCAGGGCATGGTTAGGAACATGGGACTGGGATATCATAGCAATTACAGAAACATGGCCCAGGGATGGGCAGGACTGGCAGCTTAATGTTCCAGGATACAAATGCTACAGAAAGGATAGAAAGGGAGGCAAGAGAGGAGGGGGAGTAGCATCATTACAGTTGTACTGAGGGAGGAGATTCCCAGTGTTAAAGGTTTAGATGGAGAGGAATTTCTTAA
>NC_057713.1:94459922-94537896 GCF_004010195.1 Chiloscyllium plagiosum
GATGCTGCCTGACCTGCTGCGCTTTTCCAGCAACACATTTCCATCTCTGATCTCCAGCATCTGCAGACCTCACTTTCGACTTTAGATTCACAATTGCATTTACACAGTAGGGATCCATTTTGACATTCTGTAGTAGTGTTTACTAATTGACATCTTTATGATGTTATAAATGATCATCTCTTTGATATCTTTTGTCAATGTCTGTATATTTATTTGAACAAAATTAAGAGTTAAATGGTATGCTTCTGTTGTTGGTAATAGAATAATCTGTCTTATTCGCATTTTTATAGAGTTTTTAAAGTTTACGGAATAGCATTTGTTCTTAAAGCAGATTGTTGAATTTTATTTTGCTCAACATTTCAGCACTCACCTTTGTTATTATTCAACTCATTGGTTTGATGCATTGTAAACACGAGGTGAGTGGGCCTGGGAAGCCATTGAGGGAATATGATTGTTATGGTGGGCCTTTTAAAGTTATTTTTCAAAATATTCTTGAATGCCAATTTTTCTTGACTCCTCTAAAGGACCATGAACCAAGTATCATCATCTAGAAACTGGCCAGCTACACAGAAATTGTAGGGGCCCCTGATATATTGCCCTTAGTAATGGGATTCAGCCAGGTCAGTTGTGCATGGTGTGGACTCACCACAGGCACCCTTATCTCTTACTGACAAACATTACCAGACTGGGAATTGGGATGGAGATCCCAGATTGGATCCCACCAGCCATCCTTAAATGCTCTGGAACCAGCAGAACTCCACAAAACTCCCACCAATGATTGTAGTTAGAGACCATTTCAACCTGTCAGGACTACACCAACTCTCCACCCAGACGCAAACCACCCCATAACCCCTCATTTACCATGGCAAATCCTAATCTGCACATCCCAGGACATTACAGACACGCTAGCATCTTCAATCTGCTTAACCTGTACACTTTTGGACTATGGAAGTAAACCGGAGAACCTAGTGGAAACCCATGCAGAGATCATGCAAACTCCACACAGGCAGTCACCTAAGGTTGGAATCGAGTCTGGTGTTGTGAAGCAGCAGTGCTAACCACCATGTCACCATACACTGATCTTGTGAGGAAAATGGATGAAAAAAGTTGCCCTCTGTCAGCCGACCTTCTCATTAAGTTTTTATTAGATTACTTACAGTTTGGAAACAGGCCCTTCGGCCCAACAAGTCCACACTGACCCTCTGAAGAGCAACCCACCCAGACCCATTCCCCCAACACTATGGGCAATTTAGCATGGCCAATTCACCTAACCTGCCTGCACATTTTTTGGACTGTGGGAGGAAACCAGAGCACCCGGAGGAAACCCACGCAGACACGGGGAGAATGTGCAAACTCCACACAGACAGCTGTCTGAGGTGGGAATTGAACCCGGGTCTCTATCCCTGTGAGGCAGCAGTGCTAACCACTGTGCCACCATGTAAGCAATTAAAATACAGAACAGGAGCTGAACTATTAAAATTGTGTCTTCTTTCACATAAAATAAAAAAAATTCTAAATTAGCTGCTAACGCAACAAGTAAACAACTCACTTCATATGAAGCTAATTTGATTTGTCCAAATACGTCTCTCGGCCTCTCATTCTGAAAACACTTTCAGATCTATATATTCAGTGGGCATGGAATCTGTTTGCCGTTTGTTCTGATATAATCTTATTCTTTGCAACAGCCTGAGACAGGCTCAGAGCTATCTTCCTGCACTCTGCTACAGATGTAACATTGCAATTTGTCCTTTTGCTATGGTGACCTCTCCTAGTTAATGATATTGCTCATTGATTTCTTGTTCTCAAGGAATCAAAGGACTGCAATGAATACATTTGAAATTCTCCAGTGTTGATCTTTTGGAAGGCAAATCATATGGAGAACATTAATGAGATTGAATGCTCTCAGAGGCAGAGGCAAGAATGAAAGGAGAAAGCAATAATTCTCAGTGAATTTGGGATGTTGAGTGTCCAAATTGTTGCCCTCTTTACTTCTGAAGGCAAGAAACAAATCCTACATTTTCCCCGACAGGCAGATTAAGTGAATACATAATCATAGAATTGTTAAAGCACAGAATGAGGCCACACATCCCACTCCGTATGTGCTGTTTCGTAAAATGAGTAATGCACCTAGTGCCATTCCTCTGTCATTTCTATTCTAAGAGAAACTACACTCTATCCCAAAGATTATCATAAATTTGATTAAACTGTTCATTGAATCAGAAAAACTAAGCAATATATGATTATTGTTGTGAAGAAAGATATAGTGCCAAAGCAACTTGTTTTGCACTGATCAGGACAAAAGTCGGGGAAAATGTAGGATTTGTTTATTGCCTTCAGAAGAGGGCAACAGTTTGGACACTCAACATCTCAAATTCACTGACAATTATTGCTTTCTCCTTTCACTTTTGTCTCTGCCATTGTAGCATCTTAAGTTTTTAGATGCTTACTTTCAAATAATTTCAACTTTTACTAACATAGAAAAGGTGCTGATTGGTTGGCAAGTCAGTTCTAATTATCTGAGGCATTGCCATGGAGAAAGCAACTGAACATTCCAAACTCCTGGATAATTGAGAAAAGACACAAGGCTGTACTACAGGCAGAGGCCTCCTTTGTTCTGCCCTCTTCTGACTCCTTAGATGATGGAATTTCCTTAGCTCCCTTTTGGAGGTGCTGCATCCAACACAGTGGTTGTGTGGCTGCTAAAACAATCTTTTCCTTTTTTCTTTATCTCACTTAAATGTAAGGAAATTGGAGTGGACTTGATTCCTGATGAAAGGCTTATGCCGGAAACTTTGATTTTCCTCCTCCTCGGATGCTGCCTGACCAGCTGTGCTTTTCCAGCACCGCACTCTTCAACATTAGATGCCTCAGTCACAGGCAACTGGCCCTTTCAAGACTGGTCCTCCAGCTTTGCAAGACCACCCACCACTGTCCCTTCCTCTATCACGACCACAATTCTGAATTGTATGTAGAGGCCATTCAAGCCATTATTTAACAAATTTGCAGAAGATCACCCCAATGGACTGTTGCCCATATGGTGCAGATTCCTAACCCAGATTTTAGCCTGATGGCAAGATTCAAAAGCTTGCATGAAAAATCCTACCAAATATTGTAAATAATGTTACAATCCAGTTAAGAATGATGGACTGATTCCTTTCTTTATCCCACTCCTCTAAAGGCCACAACAAAGTTTGACTTTAAAGGGAGTTATTGTGGATAATTATTTATAATTTATATGCAAGACCTATATATTTATATATAGATATATCTACATATGATTATCTCTATTTACAGTCAGGTTTCTTAAGTTAGTAAATAGTTTATTTCAAAAACACTCAAATAAGCAAAGATGCAAAGGCTAGTTACAAAAATTCAAACCATGTTTAAGTATGTTTAACAACACTTCTTGAAAAATAACACCTACACAATCAAAAAATGTAAAATTCTACAGACCATTAACTTAAAAGTACTTTGGTCAATTCAGAGAAAGGAGTTATTCATAAGTTATCCAAGTGCATGCCTGCAGCCGAAGTCATTTTCAATGCAAGATATTGGCACTATGGTTTCTTTCTAGATCAGACATGGCTGATTGAATTCTCTTCTTCTGGTGAAAGTAATGTAGATTCAGACTTCTCTTTTTATGAACATTCCACTTGCGGCAATTAGAGCTTCCAATGGGTTTTCAACTCACAAACCTCAATGAGAGTGTTTTCAGAGGGAGAGATCAAACCCTATTACAATGTGATAAGTACTCAGTGACTGTAGAATTTAAAACCAATATTTCTTTCACCTGCAATCTGGGTCTTGTGACCGCTCTCTGAAAAATTTAGTATCTCAAACATCTTGTTCTTTCTGAATGCAAAATTGTTGGTGCTGTAGCCAGTACATTTTACACTTTGAAAAATGTTCTTTCTAGAATGTTTAAAGCCAGCAGATGATAATAGAAATTCAAATTTTGGATAACACAACTTCGGAACAATAATTACTAAGTTTCAGACTTGTCCTTGTGAATCTTCAATGATACTTCTTTCAATTGCAAGGACTGGTTGATGTCGTCCTGATGCAGCATTCCACATTTTGCAAACATTTATTTGGGAGAAGCTGATGTGTATCATCTAAAGAGAAAGTGGTTAATTGTATATTTACTCTAAAAATAGCTACTGAGCATGTACATATAGAGGTACGCCAAAGGGAGATCAGATCGCATGAAAGCCTGATCTGAATCTACAGAATTCCAAAAGATATCGTCTATCACCATCCCTTGTATGTTGTTAGGTTTAAAAAAGCCTGTCAATGTTCACTTATAAGAAACAAAATAAATAATCCAAAATTCATTCCACACAGAATCCCATGATTTCAGGAGATGATCCAACATTTTACAATGGGGGCAATTTTTATTTACTTACTCAGGGCCTGTGAAGATTGCTGACTGTTCCAGTATTCTGCTTACTGACCGCACATCTTTCACTCTTTATTTTTTGAGCTCATCCAAAACTCTTAACTTGTATCAAGTCCCATTCACCCTTCATCTAATGGTTCCCAATCCAAAACGGCTCAGTTTTAACATCCATAGACGGCCTTGTACTCCACTCCTAATCCCAACCCCCAATCTCCATCTATAATCCCCTCCAACCTTAAAGCCCCCTCTAATTCCAGCATTTTTCATTTCACCATTAGTGGCTATGCCTTCATTTGTCAAGGTTCCAAGTTCTGGAACTCCCTCCTTAAATCTCTCTACTTCTCTACCCTCTTTAACATCTACCTCTTTCACCAAGCTTTCACTTACCTCGCCTAATATTAAACATGCGACTCTGTGTCAAATTTTGTCTAAAAAAAGGAATTGCGATATTTTACAAAGATTTCCCACATTAAAGATGTTGTATAAATAAAATTTGTTTATGTCCGCATTGGTCACAACAGCTGGAATTGCATCCTAGAGGTTCACCTCTGAAAATGAAGAACTCCACAAGATCTATCTATTCCTATAACTTAATATCTTATCTGCAATTCTTCCCAAACTCTTAATTTAATTTATCAATAGCCCATCTACCCAGTCTACTCTTCAGTTGATTATGTGAGGCTGTTTACTCATGATACTCACTGCCCTCATAGTCATAGAGTCATAGAGATGTACAGTACTCAATGTCTTAAATTAATCTAGTCTCATTTGCCAGGACTAGGCCCATATTCCTCTAAACCCTTCCTATTCATGTACCCATCCAGAGGCCTTTTAATGTTGCATTTGTACCAGTCTTTACCACTTCCTCTGGTAGCTCATTCCACACACGCATCATCCTTTGCATGAAAAAGTTACCCCTTAGGTCCTGATTGCTTCAGTCTGGGTATGTACTCAGGAAAAACTAAGCAAACTACAGCAAGAGTTACAAACTGCATTTGCAGACATTTTAAACTCAGTGAATAAAACCAGTTGCAAACGATCAGTGAAATCATTTGGGCAGAGGGATAGCATGTCCACAGGTCGGACATGAATTTAAACAGGTTAGGTGGTGGCATACAAGATACCTTCCCTCCCATGCACAATTAATTTCTGAGAAGGCCCATATTTGGCCTATCTGCCCCACTGCCAATTTATGCCCTTTAGCGACCAATTAATGATCCTGCTTGAACTCCAATTCCTACAGCTCCAGCTGGGATGAGAAAGCATTAGTCTACCTAACTGGAAAATAAGTTTAAGAAGGCTGTCAGTTCAGGTTGTGGGATAGTCGCTCAAGCTACATTAATTTGTGTAATATGAAGGCACTTGACTTTGGGCAAGGGGAAAAGCATTTGGCTGTCCTTCTCTGAAAACCTTGCTCCTTTCTCCTGAAACATCGGCAAACAGCACTTGCCTTCCCTGTTGATGATCCTTCATGATAGGTGTTTGAGAAGCTGTTTTCCTTGCAGCAACCATTGTCTCTACTGAATTCTGAAGTTGCTAGCCTCTGATTGACCGGCAACACCAGATAGATGGGATATCCTGGGCTGCTATCCTAACTTTGTTAGAACTCTTCTGACCGTTAACCAGCTGCCTGCACTGCACTGCACTGGCACCAGCACGGTGGCTCAGTGGTTATCACTGCTGCCTCACAGCACCCAGGACCCTGGTTCAATTCCAGCCTTGGTGTTTGCAAGTTCTCCGTGTCTGCATGGGTTTCTGCCCGGTGCTGCGGTTTCCTTCCACAGTTCAAGGATGTGCAGGTTAGGTGGATTGGCCAGGTTAAATTGCCCATGATGTTCAAGGATGAGTAGGTTAGATGGATTAACCATGGGAATGCAGGGTTATGTGGATAGGGTAGGAGCCTGGGTCATGGTGGGATACTCTTCAGACAATCAGTATGGACTCGATGGGCCAAATCGCCGCTATCTATAGTTAGAGGATCGGTAAGCTTTGCAACTATATGCCTTGCTTGGAACCTCTCCTGTTCATGGATTTAGCCAAAAATGAGAAGTTTGCATCCACAGAAAGCAGTGTCATCTGTGTGTGAATCTGAGGTATACAACACGCAATCTGTTCATTTTGTTGTAGACCTGTATCAGGTTACCTCTAGGCTGCCTCTAGGTTGTTGAATTAGGGATTGTGATGCTAACCACTGCCATCAACTGAGCCTTAATGAGAAGCATCTCTAATCTTAAAAAAGGTGCCGTTTCATATATGATAGCCATCAGGTACAAGGTCACATTAGTAAAATAAATATTGTTACTAAGTCTATGAGGAGACTGTTGTTAAGTTGTCCCCTCCACAAGACCTTAAGATGTTCTCTTTACCATCATCTGACCTCATCAGATTGGGTGGAGTTTATTGCAGTCTCCAGCATTAATCTCCTGTAAAAAAACGTGCTGTTCAATATCTGACGTGAGATACTCTTTGGGGGGGGGGGGGGGGGGGCAGCACAGACATTAAGTTTTGTTTTAAAGTGCATGTTCCATCTGTCAGACAAGCCTCCTGCAAGTTTAGTTAAAGGAAAACGAATGCTGTTATTCCTGTTCTCGATCAACAAGCTGCATCTTTCCCTTTTGCCTTTGTTCCGTCACCTAGCAATAGGCAATCAATTTATGCCCTGTGTTGCATGGGTGACCTTTGGTTGAACCCCATGAATAATGACTTGGCAAACAGCAGCAGTCCTAGTTATAACCATCAGATTTTTCATGAGTGTTAGTGCAGAAATTTTGACAGCAACAGCGCAAGGCAAAGATGATGAAAAGTTACGAGATTGTATTACCACATATGTAATGCAAATTTAATTTTTATGACTCTACTTAATTCAAATGTCAAATTCATCAACAGTCTCTCTGTTTGTGGGCCCCCGGACATGTTAAAAACTAAGTCAAAAAGAGGCTCATTTCCTTAATAACAAAACATTATTTTCCTTTCATAAGTATTAGTTTCTTTTAAGTGCAGTCTGGCTTACCTACTTTTCCATCACTTTCATAAACAGACTTTTGTACCTTTTTCTGTTCACTTCAGACAGAGCTCAGGGCCTAAAACTACATCCACCACAACATGTTAAAACTGGATTGAAGCAACAGGTCAGCCATGTTTCAGTGCCTTTCTTGCCTCTGAAACAGAAGGTAATTGGTTCAGTGCCCACATTCCAGGTCAGATTGCTGTTTTTGTCAATCACCTAAAGTCAGTGTCCTCAGGTTCACAATCCTTCCACCAAGAGAGATAGTAATAATCAGGATCTCAATGTTAATTTAGTCAGCTTGAGTACATGAAGAGAAATCACCCCTTTTTTTCAGGTAATTGATTTGTGAAGCAGTTTTGTCTAAAGACTTGTTCGCATTTCCCACAACCTTGACTGGAGGAAATCAATGTCCCAATCTTCTTTCCCAGTTTTCTAGACTGGTCTATGAATTATGATTCTGTGCTTTATCTATATTTAATATTTAATGGAAACCAGAGAATTCTCACTGAGTTCATTTATTCATTTGCTGTGAACTGGAAAACGTCTAATTGAATATCTGGCCTGATCAAATGGTCCTCACCATTACACAAAGAAACAATGCTCAAGTGACTGAGTTTTGCTTTGTGACCACTTTGTTAAATTACCTATTACAGCAGTACACAGTCATTCCATCATTACTTAGCCCTTCCAATCAGATAATCTTTTGGCTCCAGTCAGTACATTCTAAAAATAAGTTGCTAAAACTCGTAGAAAAATTTGAAAGAGAAGAACAGTTTGCATTGATGGGAGGTCAACGAGCCATGGGAAATAGTGGCCAAACTAATGGCAGAATTTCCTGGCCTCAGAAATGATTCAAACTTTTTGTGTTCATATTTCAGAATACGTTGATATACATCAACATTTATGGGAAAATTGTGAACAGACCTTTTGGCATATAAAAACTATGTGCAAATGGAGTATATCTTATTTTTAGCATACATAAACTGATTCAATTAACATTGAGATCCATATATCAGACCTTGACACTGCAAAATTTGTGTGACTTCTTTAGGACTGAAAGGAGGAAGCCGTACTTTTTAGAGGGTTTTTTAAAATAATGTTGCAATGGTGTCAGGAGCTGAAAGGCACAATTTTAAGGTAACCAGCAAAAAAAAGATGAATTTTCTTTTACAAGATGGAGAAATTTGTTGAGTTTAGTGGAGGAAGACTAATAATAATTTTCAAAAAGGAACTGGAGGCACACTCAAGAAAGAGACATCTGCAGAGTGATGAGGAATGAGCAGCATGGAACTACCCAGAGGAAATGGTGGAGGCTGGGTACAATCACAACATTTAAAAGGCATCTGGATGGCTATATGAATAGGAAGGGTTTAGAGGGATATGGGTCAAGTGCTGCCAAATGGAACTAGATTAGGTTGGGATATCTGGTTGGCATGGATGAGTTGGACTGAAGGGTCTATTTCCATTCTGTATATCTCTATGACTCTATGACTCAAATAGGTTGTTTCTTCAGAAGAGCTAACAAAGACATGATGTGCCCAAAGGTCTCTTCCTTTATGTATAATTCTACAATTTACAATAAATTAAAATACAATGCAATTCTGTGAATATTTTCTTTGTAAATCACAATTGAATTAACCAAAAATCACAAATGCATTTATTTTCTGCATCTATCTTATTGTGGGGACAACCGTTGGGATGGATTTTATCTTTAATGATGAGCTGAGTCAATCTCCACTGCACCTGGGATTTGGTTCTACAAACTGGGCAACATGTCAGCTGTGAAGAAAGGGAGAGAGTCTCAAGCCATCAGAAGAGAGAAAGTGCACTGTTCTATCAACTTGGTAGTTACTCATCCCTCTCATCCTGAACTTCAGACCTTGTGCACTAAGCTCCCAGTAAAAGTGAGCACATTCTTTCGGCATCATTGGATTAATTGTAGAAAGTAGACGAGAAAGTTAACTGGCCAGAAAAATTGAATGGAAAAATTGTGAAAAGGTCAGATTTCATGTCCTCTGGGTGTCTCAAAGCACCTTACAGCCAATGAAGTGCTCTTTTTGAAATGTAGCCACAGGTGTAACATGGAACATGTTGGCCAATTTGCAGACAGCAAACTCTCACAGACAACAATGAGATAGTTATCAGTTTATCCATTATAGTCATGTTGGTTGAGGGATGGAATTGACCAGGGATGCATAATGATGTGAATACATTCCTGTATCCATGAAGAATGTTCTCATGTGTCTAGCCCAGACCCAAATACTATTTTTACTTCCAATCGGGTGTGGACAAGACCATGGTTTTGCTCCCCTTCTATGACACTGGGGATGGCATCCTAATCTAGAATGTGAAAGACTATAGTATGTAGTAACCCAACTTAGCTACTGCTACTCTACAAAATATGGAAACTTGCAAGACTCTTAAAACATACCATTTTGTTACAACTAGAGATGGAGAGCTGAACCAGTTTTTCTTGGTTTAACTCTGTCAGTTAGCCATATCAAAGATTTATAATTCTTTTTAGTACACAACTAAATCATATTTCAATTATAAAGTGATACTAGTTAAAATTCAGCAGCTAATTACAAGTTTTTCTTGAGTGAAAGAGGAATTTTATTATTTACCCTGAGAAAATTGATAAAATGCAAAATTGATCAGACACACATATAATATTTGAAAGGGGGAGTGTGTCTAGTGCAAGAAATAATATCAAGAATAGGCAGTTAAAAAAATAATACTTTGAACTATTAATGTATTAAGATTTAACCTGAAGCTATGGTTCTTTACTGGATATTTTTTATACTCCGCAGTGCCAGAACTTTTACATTTCCTTGAGTACTCAGTGAATTGATATTTCTCCAATTTTCCTTTTTATGGCGTATTGTTTTTCGAGAGATTGAGAAAAACAGGGAGAGAGAATAAGCCTTCCAGTACTGCTGTTATGAATCAGTCTTAGCTCCCTCACTGCCCAAAAACTGTTTCCTGAAATACAGCTCACTTGTGTATTCCCAGGTCTGGCTCCATTTTTCTTAAAGCAGATAATCTGCAGATGACTTCCATCCCAACATATACATTTTCCAGAAAGGTATGAATCAAAAAGGAGACACAAATTTGAGTTTCAATACCTTTTCAGTTCAGTCTGATCTTTGCTTATTGATGGTTTTATAAGCTTGGTACAACCAGATCAGGTGACTGTCATGGTTAGAGACAAAAAAACTGCACATGCTGGAATCCAAGTCAGGCAAACAGGAGGCTGGGAGAACACAGCAAGTCAGGCAGCATCAGGAGATGGAGAAGTCGACATTTTGGGTGTATTCAGGATTGGGGATTGGTGTAAGGGGAGATGCAGATAAATGGGGCTAGGGGGTGGCGTGGTGAGGATGGGGCTAGGTGGACACAGGTAGACAGTACGACCTGGTTGGTCAATGGAAGGGATGAATTTGGTAGGTGGCTGAGAGGAATGGAAGGGAATGGGAGGGGCTGGGAAAGGACCTGGGGGATGAGCAGGGTGGTTATTTGAAATTGGAGAACTCAATGATGAGTCCTACAGGCTGAGAGGGAGGTATCCAAGATGGACCAAGTGAATTTAAGGGCAGTGTGGATGTTGTGGGCAAAGTCGATGAACTGCCCAATTCAGCCCTGGAGCAGGGCACTGCACCAATGCATTTATCCATGTCCTACATGCCCCTTGACCACAACCCCACTGTGACCCATCCGGGCAAAATCATGTGCACTCTCCATGCCCTTATTGCCTCCAGTGATTTCCTTTCACTGCCTCCAAGTCCCCCAGCCATGCACTGCCCGGTTCTACCTGTTTCCCAGGATCCAAAAGCTCAACCACCCTGGCTGACCCATCATCTCTGCATACGCCTGCCCTACTGAACCCATCTCATCCTATCTCAATTCCATCCTCTCTCCCTTGGTTCAGGCACTTCCCACCTACATCTGTGCCACCAATCACGCCTTCCATCTCTTCAGTAACTTCCAGTTCCGTGGCCCTTTATCTTCATTATGGATGTGCAGTCCTTATACATGACCATACCCCACAAGGATGGCCTCCAGGCCCTCTAATTCTTCCTCTCCAACAGACCCATCCAGACCCCCTCCACTAATGTCTTCCTCCAACTCACCAAACTGGTCCTCATCCTTAATAACCTTTCCTTTAACTCCTCCCATTTCCTCCAAAACCAGGAGGAGGCCATGATACTTGGATGGGCCCTTGCTACGCTTGCCTCTTTGTCAGCTATGTTGAACAGTCCCTCTTCAATACCTACACAGGCACTGTGCCCCAACTCTTCTGCTGTTACATCGATGACTGCATCGGTGCAACATCCTGCACCCAGGCTGAACTGGAGCAGTTTATCGACTTTGCACACAGCTTCCACTCTGCCCTTAAATTCACTTGGTCCATTTTGGACACCTCCCTCCCATTTTTTGACCTCTCTATTTCCAGTGACAGTTTCCAGACGGACATTTACTATAAATCCACAGATTCACATAACCACATGGACTGCACCTCCTCTCATCCAGTATCTGCAAGAACTCCATCCCATTCTCCTAATTCCTCTGCCTCCACCATATCTGCTCGGATAAGGAGACATTCCACTCCCAGCCTCCCAGATTTCCACCTATTTCAAACAACGTGCTTTCCCCCCCTCTGTCATCCAGACTGCCCTCCAATGCACCATCTCTATTCCCCATTCCACTGCTCTAAACCTTCCCCCACAAATGCAATAAAGACGAGTCCCCCTTTTCCTCACCTACCACTCCATTAGTCTCAGCATCCAATGCATCATCCTTAAACACTTCCCCTCCCCACCCCTCTCCACCTTCCATAAGGACCGTTCCCTTTGCCAATCCTAGGTTCGCGCCACGCACCTCCCCCCCGCTCCCCCAACCCCGAACCACCAGGTACCTTCCCCTGCAACCAGAAAAGATGAAAAACCTGTCAGTACACCACCCCGTCACCTTCATCCAAGGCCCAAAATAGTCTTTCCAGGTGAGACAGAGGTTCACCCTCCTCTGTTCTAACTTAGTTTACGGCATCCGATGTCCCCGATGTGATCTTCTCTACATCAGGGACACTGAACGTAAACTTAGGGAATGGTTCACTGAGCATCTCAGCCGGGCCCACAGAGGCCAACCAGACCTCCCAGTCACCGCTCATTTCAATTCCCCCAACCACTCCCTTTCCGACATGATCATCCTTGGCCTCCTCCATTGCCAAAACAAACTAAAGTGCCAATTGGAGGTACAGCACCTTATCTTCCACCTGGGCACCCTACTGCCTGGAGGATTCAACACTGAGTTTTCCAATTTCAAATAACCTCCCTTCTCATCTCCCGAATCCCTTCCCAGACCCTCCCTCTCCCTTCCACTGCTCCCTGCCACCAACTAGATTCATTCCTCCCATTGACCAACCAGGTCGTACCCTCTACTTGTCTTCACCTATCCCCACTTCACCACCTGCCCCACCACCCCCTTTATCTCCCGCTCCCCCTACACCCACTCCTGAAGTAGCGTTACATCTCAAACATTGACTTCTGCACCTCCTGATGCTGCCTGGCTTGCTGTGTCCTTCCAGCCTCCTGCCTATCTACATATTGAGTCAGGAATCCTTCCTGGACACATCTAACAGAATCGGATCCATCCAAACTATTTGCACTGAGGAGATTCCAATCCATATCCAGTGGGTGGCACGGTGGCACAGTGGTTAGCACTGTTTCCCCCCACACCTACCCCCAGTCCTGAATAAGGGTTACACATGAAACACCGACTTCTCTGCCAGTTGACCATCTAAATCAGTGTTTTCCTTTTTAAATTCTATTTTAGTTAATTTAAGTGCAAGTTATTAAAAATCAGATGATGATGGGTGCTATTTTTATCACTGTTATAATAATATGCACACCATATATTAAAATTAATACTAAAATACCACAGAAAAAATAATTGCACTACACAACTTCAAGACAAAACAAAGGTTCACAGCTAACATTTATACAAACACAATTGAAGTCATGACAGATGTTAGAACAAAGTTCACATAAAAATGAACAAATATTTAGTATGGCCTTATGGGAAAGCGCGGAAGCAAAAATCTTCATTCTTCAGAAGATATATTAACTTGTGCTCATAAATATTAATGTAGATGCAGGTTCCTTGAAAGTGGAGTCGCATTCAATTCTGGTCTCCACGATATAGAAAAGATGTTGTGAAAGTTGAAAGATTTCAGAAAAGATTTACCAGAATGTTGCCAGGGTTGGAAGGTTTGAGCTATAGGGAGAGACTGAATAGTCTGTGGCTATTTTCCCTGGAGCAGCTGAGGTTGAGGGGTAACTTTACTGAGTTTATAAGATCATTAAGGGCATGGTTAGGGTGAATCGCCAAGCTAGGGAACTCCAAAACTTGAAGGCATAGATTTAAAATAAGAGAAGAAAGATTTAAAAGGGACCTGAGGGACAACTTTTTCATACAGATGGTCGTACGTGTTATGGGCTGCCAGAGAAAGTGGCAGAGGGTGGTACAATGACAGCATTTAAAAGGCATCTGGATGGGTATGTGAGTGGGAAAGGTTGAGAGGGATGTGGGCCAAATACTGGCAAATGGGACTAGATTAATTTAAGATATCTGGTCAGCATGGACGAATTGAACAAAAAGGTTTGCTTCTGCACTATACAATTCTATAATTCTATGCATTCCAATGACTTAATATTTCTATTTTATCAAGTGAAAATTTTTAAAATGGATATGAAGGAGAAAGTAACATTAGTTGCTTATGTTTGGCATTGAGTTAAAGTTTCAAATCAATTCAAAATTGCACAATGGAATTTTTATTAATAAATACGGAGAAAAGCCAATTTTCTGCATGGGCCTTGTTTAAAACACAGTAATGAAAATTAATTAGATATATATTGAAGGGGAAGTTAGATAAGCGTATGAGGTGGAAAGGAACAGATCGTAATGTTGAGATGAGGAAGGCTGGGAGGAAAGTCACATGGAGCATAATCACTAGCAAGGACCAGTGGATTAAATGGCCTATTACTGTAATTAAAGATGTTTGACTAAATTCCATTTGATACAATGAAATAATGTTTTCACAGGTTTACTGAACTCTGGTTGTTCCTAGTTTACACTGTTGGTTATTAAGTGTCTCATGGGACTAGAGAGGGAGTTTGAGATATGGACCCAAGGTTATAAAATCATGGACCATGTGACTTATTTTGGTGTGGCTTACATATTATATCATGTCAGTTTGTCTTTTGTACACAAAATGCATAAAACGCATAGGCCAGTTGGATTGAATGGTCGACTTCTGTGCTGTATATTGTAAAAGTATGTGGGGCTCCACAGTTGGATTAGAATGTAATATATTACTGTAGGTTAGAGATTGGCCCAGAAAGCTTAATGAGAGGGAATTTATAAAAATGGGAGTAAAACTCATTACCTGTAATTAGTCATGATGTAGCTAAACTTCTGAGAGAGGGAAACTGTGTGGGAATCTTTAATTAAGGATAAAATTACTGGCTAAAAGATAATTTCACTAGATTATCTGGCCATTGTGCTGAAAATCATGAAGGGTTTCAACAAAATAAATAAGGACAATCTTGTTCCTAGTGGCTGAGGAGACTATAATGAGAGGGCACAGATTTAAGGTGGTTGGCAATAAGAACAAGCAATAGCACAAAGAAAAGCATTTTTTTAAGCAACATGTGGTTAGGATTTGCAGTGTAGTGCCTATTTGGATGATGGATGGAGATTCAATGGCGTTCAAAAGGAAATTTGATAAAGTTGCCAAAGAGAAACAATCAGAGGAGCTGATGAAGCAGCAGCAAAGTGGCTAGCAGCTAATAAGAGCCATACAGACTCGATGTGGGGAACACCCTCCTTCCATGCTCTACGGTCGATGGTTCTGTGAATCCAGAAAGTTCTTCTTCACTCAGCAAGTGACCAGTATTTGGAATGAACTTCTTGGGAATGAAAGCGAAGAGAATGTTGGGTTTTGTTAGCTGCAATGGGACTTTAGTCTGCATTAGGCATCTGGATAAATGAACGAATGTGACCTCTGTCATTTGTATTTATTTTGTGAGTACAAAAATGAAATATCCATAGTCAAGAATATATTCCTCTTGCCTATCCCAAAACAGTGGAGACCTCTTTGGACAAATGTGAGATTAATCATTTTTCGCCAAAATGGTGAAGACTAGAAACAAGGGAGATCCAGAGAGTTTTGTGGATGCCTATAGGAACACAGAAACAGGAATAAGCCATTCAGCCCCTCCAAATGATCTGTGACCTAACTCCATAATACATGCCTTTTTGGCTCATATACCCAAATACCTTTGCTTAACAAAAAATTATGATCTCAAATTTAAAATTAACAACTGATTCAGGATCAACTGCTGTTTAAGGAAGTGAGTTCCAAAAATCTACCATCCTTTGTGTGTAGAAGTGCTTCCTCCTGAAATTGTCTGGCCATAATGTTTAGACTATGCTGCCTCGTTCTAGAATCCCCAACCAGTGGAAATAATTCATCTTTATCTATTCTGGCTTTTCCTGTTATTAACCTGAAGATTTCAATCAGATCAACTCTTCACCTTCTAAACTCTAAATACACAAGGATCATTAATTCATCATGGAGCGGTGCAAAAACATAAAAAATGCAGAAGTAATTCTGGCCTTGATCTCTAAGGAGGGACTAGAATATAAAGCAGTTGAAATCATGCTTCAGCTGTAGAAATCCCTAGTGAAATCACACTGGCTGTGTTATGTACAATCACATTGCATGACTGGCCTTGGAGAAAGTGTATTGTAGGTTTATCAGAATGAGACCTGTATCGTGGAGGTTAAGTTACAAGGAGAGATTATGCAAATTAAGATTTTATTTTCCAGAATTTAAAAGATAAGGGGGTGATTTGATGAAACTTTTCAAGGTATGATGGGAGCAAATTGAATAGATGGAAAGAAGCCTTTTCCACTGGCTGGGAATCCAAGACCTGGGAAAATAGTCTAACCACAAGAATCAAGACCTTTCAGGAGAAAGCTTACAAAGCACTTCTTACACTTCACAAAAGTTTGTTAGGAATTTGGAACTCTCTTTATGGCAATAGTGTTATATCAATTATTAATTCTAAATCTGAGTTTGACAGATGTTTAATATCTAAGGCTATTAAGATGAATTCAGGCAAAAGAAATCACATGAAGTCAGTTACCACAATCTCAGTGAAGACATTTGAGGTTAAATTACCAACTCCTATGTTCCTATGCCCTTTCGCAGAAGAAAGAAAAAGGTTTATTTCAGAATTTGGTGTAAGATGGAAGCCTAGCTATCAGCAGCTGTTAGGGCATATCAAGTGTGATTGTCTGACTACACTACTGATTCTGAATCTTGTCTATCAATCGGGACATCTCTACAATTCAGATCCACAGATGTTACCTAAGCGAATATTCAAAATATTCCACAACTAACTAGAAGCATGAATTTTATTTTTTATTCATTACTGGGACATGGGCATTACTAGAAAGACCAACGTTCATTGTCCATCCCTTCTTGACTTTGAACTGAGAGGTTTGCAAGGCCATTTCAGAAGACAGTTAAGAATCAACTATAATGCAATGGAGGGTGGAGACCACTTGTACACCAGACTGGATTCTTTTCTCTAATAGATATGAGTGAACAGATAGCTTTTTAAAACAAAGGATGATAGCTGTCATGGTCACTGTTACTGAGAGTAGCGCTATATTCCAGATTTATTAATTGAATTGAAATTCCACCGGCTGCTGTGAAGAGTAAGACTGGACTTCTTGATTACTAGTGTAGTGACATTACCATTATACCACCATCTCCCCATAATTCAATAAATTGCCCTGACTGAACCCCTACTGTCAACCCAACATATGCCAGCATATAACGTTGCCTTCAGTTTTTGGCTAGACTCCAAAACAAACATCGCTCTCTAAGTACAAGGCACAAGAGAACGATTATTCATACATGTCTGAAAAACAGCTGTATGAGGAAGACAATAGTTGAGAGGGCCTGCCAAACGCACATGTCAGCTGTCAAAACCAAATGCTACCATGCTGTGAAACGATAAAGGGGAAAAAAAGGAATCCGATAAAATAGAATATCTATTTCAACTCAAGCCATCAGGCACTTTTTTGGAGAATAGAATAAGAAACTAAATTATTTCCCACTGAAGATTGCAACCAGTGTTCTAAATATTTTTCGCTAATATTCTGTTTTGTTTCTGCCTCCACTAACTTTCGGTGGCTTTCCTTCTGTAGGGAGTGCAATTAAAATAACAAATTCCCAATTAAATAGTGCACTCATTGCCTGAAGTTCACCACACATTCATTTCAACAGACCTTGAATTGCTTACTTTAAGCATGCAATCTTGTAACTGGGAACAATACAGAAACTGTTTTCTCTTCATGACACCCAAACTTAAGTCAATAAAAGATGTTTTCTTTCAACTCACAGCACTACTGGTCCTCTTGCACCAACATATGGTGTATAATAGGCTGGATTAGATCCACATTGGAGAAGGACTCTGAAGTTTAATAGATTCACATGGTGGAGTTGGTACTGTTCATACAGAGCAATGAGACAATGGAGGAGGATGAAGGCTGAACATTTCCTCCCAAACTCCTGGTTCAGACCATTTTTCCTTGTCCCCTTCACGATCACTGTCACAGGTCTACAAACAAGGTCATAAACATTATCTCAATGCAAACTCACTGCCTGAATTGGTTCCAGAAGGACAAGAAATCTCCAATCACCTATTGTGCAGATATTTAAATGTAGAAATTGTTGGTAGGAATTTTCAGCAAAGACAATACTTTTTTTGTTTGAAGTGTGTCATGATATTACTTCAGAAGAGACAACCCCATTGTGCTTTTGAAGGCTAGAGGAAGCTTTATTTACAGTATTTCAAGTAAATTCAATTGAATTAGCTCTAACAGTACAAAATGATTGCAGTAAATCCATGTTAATATCACATTTTTAATGACTCATATGGACTTTTAATAAAGGAGCTAGCTAGTCAGCAGAGTGGAACAAAGAAGTTTGACTTAAGAGGTTCATCCATCATCACTTAACAATATAAAGTTCATGCCACATCTTTGTATGTGGATCCAGTGAATATCATGGAAAATGATATTGGAAACGTTAATATTTTTACTTCTTACTGGTTTACCATTTAAGCTACACAGATAAAACTTCTAAAAAGTTGCTGAAAGCACTTTATAGAATGCAGAAGTTAATCATTAGGTTAGAAGAGATTTAGAAACTATGATAAATTGAGGAGAATGTACCAGGTTTTAAACAATCTGCATAACAATTGACTTTAGAAGGTTCATTTCTGGGTCTTAATGGAAAGGTATATTTGGCTCCACTTATTCTGATCTCTTGTCCATCTTCAATTCCATCACTTCACAATTGCAGCTGTGTATTCAGCTTTCTAAGCCTTACCTCTGGAATACACTACATAAACCTTTTCGGTTCTCCCTCTTCTAACCAATCTCTTTTACTTTAAGACTCCTTCAAGCCTAATTCTTTGAGGAAGTTTTTGATCACCAGTCATAATGGTACTTGCCAGGTTATGGAACTGAGCTAGGATTGTTGGGGGGCAGGTCAGTATCACCAATCCTCCTTAATTTATACCAGGTTTAAGACATATCTGATTATTAGTGGTACTTGATAGATCACTGATGATAAGTCTGGACTAAACAGGAGAGGCACTTGTCTTAGTAAACAAGCTGGTTCATTCTATGGCAGCAATAAGTACAGTTTACATTATTAGTCATGTGTAATCACTGAGGACCCAGAAACTACATTGAATACCTATGGGTACTCAGGTAGTATACAACTGCCTCTACCCAAAGACTAGGTCATATCATCAGATTGGGGGATTAATGCAAGTTTAGTATGACCTCTTTCAGAACCATTACCTTGTACAACATTTTCCCACTTCCCCCTTTACGTAACAATTGCATTTTCATGTGTACAAATATATTCCATGTTTCACTTTCTACTACTCCACCTCCCCACAAGTCTGACTTTAGAAATTCAGGCAGTCTGGATATATCAGTTTTCCAAGAATACTCTCTGTTTTTCAGAAAATCATTGACTTGAGGATTTTTGACTTTGCCGTTGATGCAGGGAACAATTCACATTGGGTAGTCTTTTATATATTTGAATATCTTCTGTGGAGAACATCCCTCCTGGTAGACCTAGTCACTGGTCAATTATCTTCTCTGAATGACCTTTAATCTCCTGAATTTCTAATGCTGTGGAATTTGCATTGAGATAATGTTCATGACCTTGTTTATAGACCTGCGACAGTGATTGTGAAGGGGACAAGAAAAAATGGTCTGAGCCAGGAGTTTGGGAGGAAATTTTCAGCCTTCATCCTCCTCCATTGTCTTCCTTGTGAACTCAGGTACTTGATCTGCAACATCATCATGAGATTTTTGATCTCATGAATGACTACTATGGGAGACAGCTGCTCTGTTGAAACAAGACTTTCTTCCTTGCTCTATCCTGTATTTCTGGAATAGGCAAATCACAGTATCCTGAATGCTTGAACCAGGTAATTTATTCTTCTTGACCGTACTCTGAATCCTTGGATATTGGTTTGGCTCATATGGAGTTGTATGCAGCCTAGCATCTCCAATTTGTTGTTCAGGTAGATGATCAAGTAGGGAAGTCCACGTTTGATATGTGGGAGGCTTTCAAAGATAGATTAGATTAGATTAGATTAGATTACAGTGTGGAAACAGGCCCTTCGGCCCAACAAGTCCACACCGACCCGCCGAAGCGAAACCCACCCCATACCCCTAATTTACCCCTTCTATAAATGTTTCTAGCTCAATTCCCTGCATGCTCTGAGTCATCTGAACTCAATCATGCCTGCAATTGGTCTCAATATCCCCATAGGAAAACAATGGGATTAAAAAAAACCATGAAAATAACCAAGATCCATACAATTCTGCTTCGAAGAATGCGGTTAGCCAAATGAGGACAGAAAGGTTAGATTAGATTAGATTAGATTACAGTGTGGAAACAGGCCCTTCGGGCCCAACAAGCCACACCGACCCGCCGAAGCGAAACCCACCCCATACCCCTACATTTACCCCTTACCTAACACTACGGGCAATTTAGCATGGCCAATTCACCCGACCCTGCACATCTTTGGACTGTGGGAGGAAACCGGAGCACCCGGAGGAAACCCACGCAGACACGGGGAGAACGTGCAAACTCCACACAGTCAGTCGCCTGAGGTTTAAGATAATGCAGGATTGGCATGTCTCATTGAAGGCAAAGGATAGGACAGGCAAGATTCGTGAACCGTGGATGACAGGAGAAATCGTGTGACTATCAAAAAGGAAAAGGGAAGTGTACATAAGGTCCTGGCAGCTAAGATTAGAATGGGCCCTGAAGGAATATCGGAAGAGTAGGACCAGTCTTAAACAAGGAATCAAGTGGGCTAAAAGGGGTCATGAAATAATGTTAGCAAACAGAATTAAGGAGAATCCCAAAGCATTTTATGCTTATATAAGAAGCAAGCGGGTAACTAGAGAAAGGATTGGTCCACTAAAGGATAATGAAAGAAAGCTGTGTGTCGAACTTGAGAGAATGGGTGAGATTCTGAATGATTACTTTGCATCAGTGTTCACTGAGGAGAGGAACATGATGAATGTTGAGATTAGTGATAGACGTTTGATTAGTCTGGATTACGTTGACATAAGTAGGGAAGATGTGTTGGGTAGGCTAGAGGTTATTAAGGTGGACAAATCCCCAGGACTGGATGGGATCTATCCCAGGTTGCTGAGGGAAGTGAGAGAGAAAATAGCTGGAGCCCTGACAGACATCTTTGTGACATCTTTAAACACAGGTGAGGTGCCAGAGAATTGGAAGGTTGCTCATGTTGTCCCCCTGTGCAAGAAGGGTAGCAGGGATATTCCGTGTAACTACAGACCAATGAGCCTGACGTCAGTGGTGGGAAAGTTGCTGGAGAAGGTACTGAGAGAAAGGATCTATTTGTGTTTAGAAAAGAATGAGCTTATTAGTGAGAGGCAACATGGTTTTGTGCGGGGGAGATCGTGCCTTACCAACTTAATACAGTTCTTTGAGGAAGTGACCAAGTTAATAGATGAAGGTAGGGCTGTTGATGTCATATACATGGACTTTAGTAAGGTGTTTGATAAGGTTCCTCATGGTAAACTAATAGAGAAAATGAAGTCACATGGTGTGCAGGGTGTTCTAGCTAGGTGGGTAAAGAACTGGTTGAGCAACAGGAGACAGCGAGTAGTAGTTAAACGGAGTTTCTCGAAATGGAGAAAGGTGACCAGTGGTGTTCCACAGGGGTCAATGTTGGGGCCACTGTTGTTTGTGATATACATAAATGATCTGGAAGAGGGCACTGTTGGTATGATCAGCAAGTTTGCAGATGACACGAAGATTAGTGGAGTAGCAGAAAGCATAAGAGACTATCAGAGAATACAGGAGAATATAGATAGACTGGAGAATTGGGCGGAAAAGTGGCAGATGAAGTTCAATCCAGAGAAATGTGAGGTGATGCATTTAGGCAAGTCTATTTCTACAGCAAAATATATAATGAACGGAAGAGCCTTGGGAAAACGTTGATGAGCAGAGAGATCTGGGAGTGCAGGTCCATTGTACCCTGAAGTTTGCTGCACAGGTGGATCGAGTGGTCACGAAGGCATATGGTATATTTGCCTTCTTCGGATGGGGTTTTGAGTACAAGAACTGGCAGGTCATGTTAAAATTGTACAAGACATTGGTTCAGTCGCATTTAGAATACTGTGTATGGTTTTGGTCGCCACATTACCAAAGGGATGTGGATGCTTTGGAGAGGGTGCAGAGAAGGTTTATGAGGATGTTGCCTGGTATGGAAGGTGATAGCTATGATAGGGGGGACCTGATTGAGGTCTACAAAATCGTGAAGGGTATAGACAGGGTAGCTTTTTCCAGGGTAAAGGATTCAATAACGAGAGGTCATGCTTTCAAGGTGAGTGATGAAAAGTTTAAGGGGGATACATGCAGCAAGTACTTTACACAGAGGGTGGTAAGTGCCTGGATAACGTTGCCAGCAGAGGTAGTAGAGGCAGGTACAGTAGATTCATTTAAGATGGGTTTGGACAGGTTCATGATTTTTGATTTTGGACAATGTACACATTTTCACATTTATGATGTGTATTATTGCAGTGTAACTTGTAGCATTCCATTAGGAGCAGAAATAGCCATTCAGCCCATCAAGTCTGCTCTACCATTCAATGACATCACGACAGATCTGATAATCCTCAACTCTACTTTCCTGCCTTTTGCTTTGATGCCCTTACTGATTAAAAATTTATGTACTTCAGCCTTGAATATACTTGATGGCCCAGTCTCTACAACCCTTAGTAGTAAAGAATTCCACAGATTTACAATTCTGTGAGAGAAGAAATTTCTTCTCATCTCAGTGTGACTCCTTACTCTGAGATTATGTCTTCTGATCTTACATCTCCCACAAGGGAAACCAACCTATCTGCAAGGACTGATGCCTCACAGCACCAGGGATCCAGGTTCAATTCCAGCCTCAGGCAACTGTCTGTGTTGAGTTTACACGTTCTCCCCGTGTCTGCGTGGCTTTCATCCGGGTGCTCCGGTTTCCTCCCACAATCCAAAGATGTGCAGGTTAGGTGAATTCGTCATACTAAATTGTCCATAGTGTTTGGCGCATTAATCAAAGGGAAATGGGTCTGGGTGGAATACTCTTTGGTGGGTCAATGGCCTGTTTCCACACTGTAGGGATTCTCTGACAATGTAATTCTATGATACCATGTCAAGTCCCTTAAGAATCTTGCACTTTTCAATAATGTCATTTCTCATTCTTCTATATTCCAACAAGTATAAGCCCATTGTACTCAAACTCTCCTCATATGATAATCCCTTCATATCTGGTATCAGTTTAGAGAACATTCTTTGGATTGCCTCCAATGTCAGTATTTCTTTCCCTAGATAAGGGTCCCAAACCTTTACAATACTCCAGCCATGGTCTGACAAATGCCTTGAATACTTGTAGCAAACCCTCCCTATTTTTATGCTCTATTCCCTTTGAAATAAAGGCCAACATTCCATTTCCCTTTCTTATTTCCCGCCGAACCTAAATGCAAGCATTTTGTGACTGATGGACAAGGACTTCCATATCCCTCTGTTTTGTAGCTCGGAAGTAACACTTGCTTCTCCATCAAGCTTAAAAGCAACATGTTCATTGACATAAACAAATTCTGTATGTTAAAGTTCACCTGGAGCAGTATTTTCCCCTAGAAATGACAATGAAAGTATCTTGACTAATATATTTTCTAATGGTAATGGGTGCTCTTCTGTACAGACCTTATTGCATGTATGACGACCAGCTTTTTCTCTGCTCTTAAACTGTGTCTTATTTCTGGAAAATCTTCCAGAAGTGACCTCCACTTTTATAAATATAGTATTCATTTGTCATTTGAGGCTGTGTTTTCCTACAGTAGTGAAACGTTTTCTTAGCATCTGGTACTTGGCTTATCCCCAGTGTTGACTTGTCACAGTCCTCTTTACAGAATCCACACCTTATAATGTAAATAGGCTCTGTTGTTCTCTTAATGTAGGGTTGATCTTCTCTGCTCAGGATCTGTCTTTGACTTTTGACATTTCTGCTTCCAGCATGATCTGAAAAGAGCAGAGCTGTAGAAAAGGTATAGTGCTCTTGAATGAAATTGTTTATCATTTCTCTGGAAATTGAATTATTCTGTTAACTTCTGTTTGTTCAAGGATTTGATTCATTCTCACAATGAAGATTATCTGAATATCTATGCTTTTTAAAAAAATAAATGAGTAGTGAATAACATAATCCTCAATAGGATATATTGAGTACAATAATCTATTAATATGTTATGCTTCAAAATGAGTGTTTAATTTTGCAGCAGTTCTGTATCTGAAATAATGCTTTCTCCAAGAAGTCTACTCTTATGTTCTGTATGGTCCATCTCTCACTTTGAAGTTTTGAGGAATTATTACTTATTCTTCTGTTTCTGTATAACGTATTTATTTATTAATGGTACTGTAAAGCTGTTTTAAATCTGTATCATCTCCATACTATCTATAATCTGTTCTTTAACCTTGCATTCTACAATGTTGTTTCAAATTCAGTGGCTATACTTTGCCAGACTCTGTATTTTCTTTGTCTGTGCATCTTCATAAACCTCAATACTATATTAACTTGTTCAATGAAACTTTTAATTCAAGTAAATGTTGTTGTATAATAATCTATTGCTTTCAAGCCCTTAAATTTTGTTTCCTTGCAATACTGTCTCTTTTAATCCAACTTTTCTTAATGATCACATGGTAGATTCCCACCTTTCTTAGAGTTTTCCTGCCTTCTTTAGCCAAGATGGTATTTTCCTATTATTTCCCAGCTACAGTGAACACTTTACCACCTTTCAGCTGTCAAAACAGAACACATTTTCCTTTGCACAAATTTTAACTAAAGTTCTCTGTTTGCAGTCTTTTAAAAAATGCTTCCATCAAAATAGTAGCTTAATTACTGTGACAGTCCTTTTAATTGCAAACATATGAATAAAAAAAAGGATAAAGCCAACCTCCCTCTCGAGCCTGCTCCACCATTTAATATGGCTGACTTGACTGAGGATCACAAATCCAGGTTCCCACTTCCCTGATAACATTTTACTCCATTGCTTGGCAAGAATCTTTCACCTTTACCTTAAAATATTGTGATGTGGAGGTGCCAGTGTTGGACTGGGTTGGACAAAGTTAAAAATCGCACAACACCAGGTTATAATCCAACAGGTTCATTCGAAAGTACAAGAAACCTTATACTTTCAAATGACCCTATTGGACTATAATCTGGTGTTGTGTGATTTTTAACTTTAAAAATATTAAAATACTGTGCTTCCACCACCTTTTCAGTAAAAGAGTTCCAAAGGTGTATGGAGTTTTGTGAGAACAAATAAAAATCTCATATATTAAATGGGTGGCATCATATTTTTAAATAGTGACAATAGTTCGATATTTTCCCATAACTGGAAACATCCTTTGTTATTTTTTGCCAAAATGGACAATTTCAAACTTTTTCACATTGTACTCCATTTACCAGATCTTTGCCCTCTCATTTAGCCTATCTATATAATTTTAATTGCCTTTCATGTCTGCTGCACAACTTTCTTTTCTGTCATTAGCGCATTTGGCAACCATCCCTTTATCCAAGTCATTTATTCCTAGTTCATTCCTAGCATTGATGTCTGAGGCATATAGCGACATAGATTAATACAGTAGTGAAACAGGCCCCTCGGTCAAACCAGTCTATGCCGAACATAATCTTGAACTAAACTCGTCCCACTTGCTTTGTCCTGGCCCATATCCCTCCAAATCTTTCCTATTCATGTACTTATCCAAATGTATTTTAAACACTGTAATTGTGTGCCCACACCCACTACTTCCTCAGGAGGCCCAGGACCTGCATGACCTCGGCAGAGTAGGAGTGGGAGGCAGAAGATGAGGCGTTCTTCCTCCAGGCTTCGGATGGTGAGGGAGTGGCGGTGGAGGAGGCCCAGGACCTGCATGACCTCGGCAGAGTAGGAGTGGGAGTTGAAACGTTGGGTCACGGGGCAGTGCGGTTGATTGGTGCGGGTGTCCCGGAAATGTTCTCTGAAGCGGTGTGCGTCGAGGCGCCCAGTCTCCCCAATGTAGAGCAGACCGCATCAGGAGCAACAGATACAATAAATGACATTAGTGGATGTATAAGTGAATCTTTGATGGATGTGGAAGGCTCCTTTGGGGCCTTGGATGGAGGTGACGGAGGAGGTGTGGGCGCAGGCTTTGCAATTCTTGTGGTGGTCCATCTGGTTTCCAGCATCTGCAGTCCTCACTTTTGACTACTTCCTCGGGAAGTTCATTGCACATGCGAACCACCCTCTGTGTAAACAGATTTGCCCCTCGTCATTTCTAAAATCTCTCTCCTCGCACCTTAAAAATCTGACTCCCAGTCTTGAAATACATCCTTCATTACATCCTGGCAACCTGAAAAAGAACCTATTTATGCTAATTTCCTTGTTCCTGTCGGTCAGTTCGTTTTCTATCCATGCTACATGATGCAACTTTACATCAGGAGCTTTTATTTTCCAAATGCCCTTTGCTGTGGCACTTACTAAATGTCTTTGGGAGGTTTAAATACTGTACACCCACCAGGTGCATTTTACTAACAGCAAATCTTACTTCCTTATAGAATTCTGAGAGATTAGTTAAACATGGATCCCTTTTCATATATCCATGTTGATACTGCCTCATTGACTCAAACTTATCTAAGTGCAATGCTACAACAACTTTTATAATTGCTTCTAATATTATGCTAAAGACAGATGTTAGCCAACTGGCGTGTAGTTTCTGGTGTTCAGCTTCCTTCCCTTTTTGAATAAAGGAGTTGAATTTGCTATCTCCCAATCTAATAGGACCTTCCACAATTCTAGGGATTATTTTTTCAAAAATTAAAACTAAAGTATCAACTATTTCACTTGTCATTTTTTTAAAGAGCCTAAGATGAGGTCTATCAGGACCTGAAGCTCCAACAATTTACTTATTATTACTTCTTGGGTGATTGTAATTTTCCTGGATTCCTCCGTCCCTTCCGTTCCCTGATTCATAGCTGCTGTCAGGATTTTCCTTGTATCTTTCATCGTAAAAATTGCAGCAAAACACTTGTTCAATCCATCCATCATCTCTATTCTCCACTATTAATTCTGTATAATCACTTTGTGTAGGGCAAGTGCTTATTTTGTTAACTCTTTTCTTATAGAGTCATAGAGTCGCAAGAGTCGTACAGCACAGAAACAGATCCTTCGGTCAAATCAGTCCATGCTAAACATAATCCCAAACTAACCTAGTCCCACTTACCTGCTCCTTGCCATATTCCTCAAAACATTTCCTATTCATGTACTTACCTAAGTGTCTTTTAAACATTGCGACTGTGCCCACATCCACCACTTCCTCAGGAAATTCATTCCATATGTGGACCTCCTTCATAAAATATTTGCCCCATGTCTTTTTTAAATCTCTTCCCTTTCACCTTTAAAAATATGCCCACTAGTCTTGAAATCCCTGATCTTAGGAGAAAGACACCTACCATTAACCCTATCTTGACCCCTTATGACCTTGGGGAGGTTTGTAAAATCACCTCTCAAACCTTTATGCTAAAGTGAAAAAAGCCTATCCAGCCTCTCTTTATAACTGAAACCTTCCATACCTGACAACATCCTAGTAAATTTCTTCTGAACTCTCTCTAGCTTAAGAATATCCTTTCTATAATTGGGCGATCAGAACTCAACACAGTACTGTATTTCAGAAGAGGCCTCACTAACATCCTGTACAACCTCACCATGTCTTCCTAACTCCTATAATTGAAGGACTGAGCAATGAAGGCAAGCATGCTCAACACCTTTTTAACCACCCTGTCTATACGTGATGCAAATTTCAAAGAATTATGTACCTGAATCCTTGCATCCCTCTGTTCTACAACACTACCCAAAGCCCTACCATTAATTATGTAAGTCCTGTCCCTGTTTGTTGTACCAAAATGCAATACTTCACATTTATCCAGATTGAACTCCATCTGCCATTTTTCAGCTGTTCTTCGATGAATATTTATATAAAATCTTTAATTTTTATATTTCTGGTTAGCTTTCTTTTATACTCTAGGTGTTTTTCCTTCTTACTAATCTTTTAATACTTCTTGGCTGTTTTTATATTCTGTCCAATATTCTGACCTATCACATGTCTTTGCACAATAATACTTTTTTCATGTAAATTTGATAGTAAGTTTGAAACCTTTCAAGTTAACCACAAACAGTTGGCTCATCCTTTGAAATTTTACTCACTTGTTGGAATGTATCCATTCCTTGTAATTGTCTTAATTTTAAGTTTCCTCACACTTTTCTCCTTCTGCTAGACTCTTTAATCTATCTTTTCCAAATCTGCACTTGTTTAAACTAGTTTTTTACTCTCTTCCCTTCCCATCCTTCTTGTTGAATTATTTTTGTAAAGTTTTCGCTTACCAATATGTAATCTTGGTAATGAAGACTTCACTTGTTTACTGGAATCTTTTTGCAAAGGCTTCTGGAATTTATGAAGTGTGCCTGGTTTTTCTCTTTTTTCCAAGCCCACATTCTCTTCCCTGCTCCTCTTGCAGGCTGCTTGGTGAATCTTTGTCTTTGGAGCTTGCCCCATTACTGCTTTCATGGGTACTGTTGTACATCTTTTGGTTTTTGTGTTTCAGCTGCTGAGCATCTTCTTACAATGGTTGCACTGTTAAAGTGGTGAACTCAAACTTTAAAACAATCTTTCTTCTGGTTTTTCAGGACATTTCTCCTTTATAGTAGAGATATCGAAAATGAATTCACACCTCAGCACTGCTGCTACCATATAGAATTTGCAACCACTGCCAATATGTTGTACTGAGTTAGGGATGAGGTAGTTCATTGCCATCAATCCTCCTTTGTCTATATTGTGTCTAGATCCTGCCTAATTGTCAATGGTACAGGATAGATCCCTGGTGAGCCTAAACAGAAGACATTTAGTAAACAAACTGTTTTCGTGAGTGAGATAATAAGACATTTGATATTAGACATCAGGCATAATGACTGAGGTTTCTCAGAAGCTATACAGCAAGCATCTACTTCCTTTGGGTCTTCAAGTAGTACTCAGGTAGAACTCAGTTGCTTCCATTCAAAATGTGTGTAACATCATCAGGTTTGCTTAAGCTAATGCAAGTTCAACACGTCAATAATGTGGTTTCCCACCCACTGTAGTTGACTGGGCCCTCAACCACATCCAAGCTTTCACCCTTGCTTTCATCCTTGCTCCTTCCCATCACTCTCAACAGTGTGATCGGATTCCCCTGTCCTCACTTTTCATCACACCAGCCTCCGTATCCAAAGAATCATTCTCTGTCATTTCAGACAATACCAGCAAAATGCCACCATCTTTCCCTTACTTCCCCGCCTGCATTTCGCAAGGATTCTTTCCTCCAGGACCCCTAGTCCATTCCACGACCACCAACAGCATCAACCTCCCTCCCACTTCCACAGAAGGTGCAACACCTGCCCTTTCACCTCCTCCCTGCTCTCCATCCAAGGGCTGAAACAGTCTGTACCTTCTCCAATCTTGTGTATTGTATTTGCTGCACCCAATGTGGCCTACTCTACTTTGGAGAAACAAAACACAGATTGGGTAACCACTTTGCAGAACACTTTCAATCCGTGCACAAGCATGACCCTGACCTTCCGTAGCCAGTTAGTGTAAGACAGCATTGCAGCCTGCATGCCCATTTGTCTGTTCTTAGCATGCTGCAATGCTAAAGTGAATCACAGTGCAAACTGGAGGAACAATATCTCATCTTCAGACTAGGCGCTTTAAAGCCTTTTGGACTTAATATTGAATTTAACACTTTCAGATTGTGGACCCACTTCCATTCCTTCCCTGCTTTTTAGCTTTACTTGTTACATTCTCTGTTGCCATATCCTCTCTCCCCTCCCTCCACCCCAGCGGGATTGTCTGTTCTTCTTAGTCTTGCAGTTAGACACAACATTGTTCTGCCATACTCACATTCTGATCACTTAAACTGTACTATCAGCACCCTTTCTCCCCCAGCACTCCACCCCCCAACTACTGCAAAAATGCTGCCCCTCCACACTTCACATTAGCCCTGTTGAAGTGTCATCTAGACTTGAATCGTTGACTTGCTTTCACTCCATGGATGTTCCTTGGCCAATTGTGATCTCCAGCATTTCTTGTCTTTAATGCAAATTCAACAATAACCTTTTCAGAACCACAACCTTCTGCAATAGTCATAATACTTTATGTGGCACAGTGTCAAATTGCTGTTTGTCCTGCAAAGCACTTTGGAATTCTTTTGCTTTGAAAGGTGCCATCTAAATGCAAATTGTTTTTGTTTGCCTAGGAGTGCAATATCCTTCAATGGACAAGTTGTTGACTGGTGGGACTAGCAACTGAAAGGATGGCTTTTGCCCAAAATGTCAATTCTCTTGCTCCTCAGATGCTGCTTGACCTGCTGTGTTTTCCAGCACCACACTCTTGACTTTAATCTCCAGCATCTGCAGTCCTCACTTTTGCCGAGACTTAATACATTGGTTGACAAAAGTAAACCCCACTTAACAGCTGACTGTTAATGTCAGCTGACTAGTTTCTCAAGTCTTCTGCAGCCTTCTCGGTGCTTGAGTTATTTAATATTGGTATGCTGTTAGAGACTCATTGCAACAAAATTCTTGAAGCATTTATTCCACAAGTTGTCACTTATTGCATTGCTGTTTGTGGGAGCTTGCTGTGTACAAATGGCTCCTGTATTCCAAAAGTGACTATGTTTCAAAAATACTTCATTTATTGGAAGGTAGTTTGGGGCTTTCTGAGATCATGAAGGATGCTAAGTAAATGCATGCTCTTTCTTTCCTTTTTATTTTGAATTAACAAGTTTGTACTTCCTCCTAAGTGACTTATTTGTTGGTGGAATGTTTCATACCATATGGTTCATACCATGTGGTTCATTTCTGGCACTGGGAAATATAATTGGACTCATTACCAAGGGTCAAGTGATTCATTTCCTGGATATTAAACATTTCACTTCCCACTTCAGCTAGACGGTTACAAAAGGACATTGGTTTACTTTCTATTTGCTACTGATAATTTAAAATTCCCAAGATTTTAAATTTTTAACAGTACGATTCCACTTACAATTAAACTTTTATTTCTTGAATGCCTTTTCTCCTGCATCAGCTGAAACGCTGGAGGCCATTAGAATTAACTTCAACCAATACACACAAGTGGATCTGTTGCAGACGAAGTGATTAGCCTATAACTCCACAATCATTTGATATGAGTTTTGCCTGCAGCGGGGTTATCTTTACTAAATGTGACAATACTTAAATTTCCAGTTTAACATAAGAAACTAGGATATGGTTTTGAAAGACCCAAAAGAAGTCAAAGTAAATTGGATGCAGAAGTTATGATCAAACTTTAGTTCTGATGAGAGTCAGAAACATTTCATGAGGAGTCACCATATGATCAGCACAGATGGAGACTCAGCAAAGTTTGGCATCTGTTGCAATCACACAAAACTCTTCTAGAGCCATTGGATGAAGCAAACAATCCATTCAAAATGTGAGGGAAGTTAAAAATAGCAGCACAGTTACCCAGAGGGAACACTAGGAAAACTTGTGAGTGACTTATACTGGTCCAACTCATCTTGCATATTTCAAGCTGGAGTTCCAGTATGACCATTACATTAATTTCCAAGCATTAGCAATTTTTTTTTACTGTTTCCTTTCCTTCTAAGTGTTACATTTTCTGCATCTGTCTACAAATATTGGCTGGAACTTGTTGTGGTATCAGAGATTATGCCTGCTGGATGGAAAGCTGGTGAGAGTCCCATTCTGCCTGTTCCTGGAAATTTGCTCCAAACCACATTTCACCAGGCAGTGGTGAGGTCACTGCTGGGCTTTCAACTAAATGAAAAGCCCAGGGGAGAAGGTCCCATTGAGTGGGAACTGGAAGTCAATCAGAGGCCAGCTAGCAGCTCTTGCACTCAGTGGGGATGCTGAGGCGGCCATGACTATTAGGAGAATTCTACCTCTCTCCCCTCTATCATTCCTCCCACCCTCAGGGGCTCAGTAATATTAAGGATATAGTAAAATGTTAAGTTGTGTTGGGGAACTGACTGAATTTCAGAGGTGGAGATCACAGGGAGAGGGGTTTCAGAGGGTCAGAAACCATGACAGGGCGATAGCTCTCTTCATCAGGCATTGATTGTCTTTGATGAAGAGAACCAAGCCCACTGAGATAACAAGTGGCCTGCAACATTTGACATCCACTGTGTGTTGTTTGGTCACAGATTCATTTGTAACTGGGTAAATTCCTGTGTTACTAAGATTAGACCCCTATGAGGTCCTTAGATGTCCACTTAGGGATCTCAATTGTTGACAGCCTGGAAATGTCAACCGTAGGACTTTCGTTCCCGAAAATACTTATGACAAAGACAAGAATGTGACTCAGCTCAGGTCCACCACCATCCTAATTAATTAAATCTCTTCTTGCCTCAATGCACACCAGTAGCAATAACAGAAGATTCTGTCTAGTGATTTACTGTGTGGATATGTAAGCCCCTTATTTTAAGATAACCGCAACTCAACATCCAAAGCTAGATTTTTTTCCCCAGAAGATCTGCTCAACTGCAACACCCTTAATATTTAACAGTTTATTTGATTTGTGCAGTCTGCATTCAGTTATCTGTCAATATAAAATACATCATCAAGATACTTAAACGATGTTTATATTGTCTACCATCAAATAACTAGACTAAATCACATTGTGAAGGATTTTCCTCCCTCTAGGATATTTTAATTGGTTGTGACAGCATAAGAGGGCAAGAAAATCATCCATTTTCACCTTCTCCCAAGAGGTAGCATGAATATCAGGGATGAGGGTGGTGGAGGTGTAATGGAAGGAAATTGTGTTAAGCCAAGGTGCTGTAGCCATCAGAGGGTGTGGTCTTCAGTGGGTCTTTCCGTGCCTGTCAATTTTGTACATTGCTATTAATGGAATAAAGATGGGAAGAGATGTAAAACAGGTCGCTGATTCATTGGGTTGGTTTATCAAATGGCCAGAGGTTCAAGTTGCAGATAGGATTTCAATATTAAGATGTCAGAGGGATCCTTGTGCCTTCAGGACAGGTTGACAAATAGCTAACCAGGATGAAGGAGGGAGTAGAGAATAGGGTACCTGCTGCTCGGTAATAAATAGCCTATTCAATTCCTTAATTAACTTGTTAACAAGTCTTTGCATTTGCAATTACAATTTTCAATCCTTAGTTTGATGAATGCTAGTGTTCAGCTGTTGGATTCACTATAGGCCTGTCAGAACATTTCTCTCCACTAATTTCAATGTGGGCTCTTTGCCCTGGTTTCAGCACTCTACTATCAACTAGATCATATACTTCCTTGCATTGCCATGCACACTACTGGCTTTCTGAGGAGCTGACTGCTGTCTTCAGTAAAGCAGTGATAGTCTCCAAAATGGCCGTGGCCTACTAAGCCTGCTGACATAATACAGGCGGTTCTATTGAGCATCAATCTTGCCTTCTAGTCAATTGGACTATTTGTATTTAAAAATAACATAGTGAGAATGTACAGCTTGTTTGGGATCCAGAATTTATTGTGTTGGATGCCCAACTCCACAATGAAAATCCAGGCCATTCCCACTTTTTTTTTTCCTTTCGTTATTCATTCACCGGATAAGGGCGTCGCTGGCTAGGCATCATTTATTACCCATTCCAGATTGCCCAGAGGGCAGTTAAATGTCAACCACATTTCTGTGGGTCTGGAGTCACACATAAGCCAGACCAGATAAGGCTAGCAGCTTCCTTCCATGAAATACATTAGTGTGCCAGATGTTTCCCCCTCCCCCCCAACAATTGGCAATTAAGACTCTTAATTCTAGATTTTCATTGAATTCTAATTCCACCATCTACTATGGTGGGATTCAAACCTGGGTTCCCAGAACATTACCTGAGACTCTGGATTAACCACCCAGTGATAATACCACTAGGCCATCACCTCCCCCATTTATTATTGTCCTGTAAAGCCCTTAGTCCAGAAATGGAACATTAATAACAAGAAAAAAACATAACTCTCATCCAGCAAAGGAAGCCGATGAGTATATTTAGTGTGTCAGTAAGGCTCAGTTGTACATTGTGTACTTTTGAATCAGAGTTGCATGTTCAAACCCAACAGCAAAGATTTTTTTTATTCATTCATGGGATGAGGCCAGTTCTGGCTCAGCCAGCATTTATTGCCCATCCCTCATTGTCCAGGGAGTAATTAAAACTTGACTGCACCAATCCACACTGGTACTCCAGTGCAGTACTGGCAGAGTACTATACTTTCCAAAGTACCATCATCTGGATGAAGCATGAAATCAAAGCCCCAGTCTGTCCTCTCAGGTGGACATGCAAGATCCAAAGGCACTATTTCAACAGTGAGCAAGCGAGTTATTCCCTATATTCCATTGATATTCATCACTCATTCAATGTCACCAAAAAACAAATATATTGGCTGCCACATTTCCTATATCAAAACAGTGACTACACTTCAAAGATTACTTCATTGATGACAAAAGGTTTTGGGATGCTCTGTGGTTGCAAAGGACAGCAGAAAATGAAAGTCTTTCCCTTTTTTTCTTTTTCTCTTTGGAAGATCATCTGTAACAGTCTCAAGTACAATTTTAAAATGCATTAAATGAGCTGTTCTCGGACTCAGCAAGTGGAGAAGTTTTCTGCAAGCAGCATCACAGTGTTATTAACTGAGTGGTAGGACAAATGGACTATGGATTTTTTTTTAAAGTCTCTGACATAATAGTGAAATATCGTATCAGTGAAATAACCTGAATTTGTTATTGGATTTCACTGTAAGAAGCATTATTTCAGATGTTATCTCATGTCTGCTTGAAACATCATTCAGACAAACGGAGATTTTCAACCACAGCCAAGAAACAGCAAATCTTAAAAGCTTGTCACAAAACTGCTCTTTAAACAGCAACAGAGCTTGGAAAAATTCACGTGGGTTTAATAGAGATGGGAAAAGAAAAAGAAAGGCTAGAACTATTGACTGTTCTGCTAAAGATTTAGCTGCAATGAAAGAGAAAACATACCATCAAAACCAGCAGTGATCTAAGCCGTAAGGATATCATTTGTTGGTGAAGTGGTACTGTATTAACAAGAAGATACGAGCACACTTTTGTAAATTAATCATTTTAATCCACAAGTCTGTCATCCCTAATCCCTATTGAGTTGATATGCTGCAATACTGTTGTGTTTTCATTATCACACGCTAAAAATCAGAGATCAGAGCCTGCCTGCTTTGTGGACAGCTGTTTAATAAGAGGGCTGCAATAACTCAGTCCTCTAATACAAATTGCCTACAAGGTCATTTGCTTGAATTTGAGTGGGCACTTGATGCTGTCAGTTCCTTTCCAGCTCCCATTGTTGAGGGTGACTTTGTCCTGAGACCAGTTCTCTACTGTCCCTTATAAGCCTTTCAGGTGCATGATAACAGCAGGACTGAGTTTTTATGTCTGTCATACTGTAATCTGACAAGACAGAAATGTCAGGAATTCACTGTATACATTGTGATTCATTGCAAAATACACCAGCCTAGACGCCTGTGTGTTTCCCTTTGACATCAGTATGGCAAAGTGCCATACACACAGCAGGCTCCCAATACTGCATTTTGACAAGTGGGATAAAGGTTAAGGAATACTGTAAAAAAATCTAATCTGAGGTCACTTTTTCACCACAGTAAATACAGCCATCCATCTTCAGCTGTGGTACTGCGCCCCTGATAGTGGAACCATTTCCAGCCAGTGTGGAAATCAAGTCAGGCTGCAGATTTGGCCTTGGGTGGCAAGAAGGGTTAGCAGAAATGCAGAATGAAACCAGAAGTCACTAATTGCATCCAAGCTTTGTGGTAATGGTTCATTTGAATAATCACTTGTTATTTTCTCTGCTGAACAGAGTGAAGAACATGGGATTTTACAGCAACAGGTAAAGGAACAGTTTGCAAATCGAGGCAGACTGTGGAATAATGGTAATGCCACTGGTCTTACATGCAGAGGCCCAGCATGAGTTCAAATCTCACTGCGGTGGAGTTTAAAATCAATCATTTTGTAAAAGAAGTGTAGAATTGAAAGCTAGTCTCTGTAACAGTGATGTGACTATGAAACTAACAATGACTGTTGTAACAACCTTTGGACTCCTCCATCGCCAGACCACAACAACACGACGGTTGGAGGAAGAGCGCTTCATTTTCCGCCTAGGAACCCTCCAACCACAAGGGATGAACTCAGATTTCACCAGTTTCCTCATTTCCCCTCCCCCCACCTTGTCTCAGTCTAATCCATCGAATTCAGCACCGCCTTCCTAACCTGCAATCTTCTTCCCGACCTCTCCGCCCCCACCCCAGTCTGACCTATCACCCTCACCTTGACCTCTTTCCACCTATCACATTTCCGACGCCCCTCCCCCAAGTCCCTCCTCCCTACCTTTTATCTTAGCCTGCTGGACAAACTTTCCTCATTCCTGAAGAAGGGCTTATGCCCGAAACGTCGATTCTCCTGTTCCCTGGATGCTGCCTGACCTGCTGCGCTTTTCCAGCAACACATTTTCAGGTCTGTTGTAACAACCCATCTGGTTCACTTTAGGGAAGAAAATCTTTGCCACTGGATTAAAAAACCTGGTCATCAGCTGTGAGGTATATGTTCTTGTATGTGGCGCAGGTCTGACCTGTTCTCAGGGCCTGCCCTGCTGCAGTCACCTGAGGCAAGTTCCATTTCAGCTGGAGCTCAAAGATGGATTGGGTCCAAATGCACACCATGTACAAAGCCCCAGATAAGCATGGCAAGAATGTACTCAATGCCGTCTTCATCCTGATGCTACCTTTGTGACTGCATAAAGCTGTGCATAGACCTTCAGTACGCAAACACCAAGTGTCATGATGTACTGTGGTTCTTTCTGTCCTCGGTGTTATGAAGATAGATAACCTGTCCTAAACAGGCTACATGGGGATGCTCCAAGACATTAACTAAATTCGACAATGTGTTGATTTGATGAGGGGGGGGATTTGAGCAGGAAATGTCCGCCGGTTGTGCAAAATGTATCACATCACGTAGCCTTTGGCAAAGTTTCCAGCGAAGGGAACTCTGAGCCTTATCGTACTTTGTAGCACCTGTACGAGTAACTTAAAAAAACCAAAAGTAGAAAACATCTGCAGTACACAGGGGGAGGGAGAGGGAAGTGGGCTTGTTGTTCCATTGGGACTGACAATCCCATTGTGACTCTACTAATAAATCTGCTGAGAGAATTACATTGGAATGGTAGCATTGCCGACCTTCCAGGATTAACCTGGAGGTTCCCAAGAATTGAGCTTCAAATCTCCTGGACACACAGTGAGCAGGCTGGCAGTTGATGAAGAAAGCTTTAGAAAACCACAACATTTTCCATTTAATTATGGTTATATCGGACACAATGGAGATAAGGGTGAGAAAAAGAAGATTATTTAACTGGGCAGAACTTGGAGGCTGAAGGTCACCTGGTAAAACCGCTAGGAATACTTCAGACAGGAGTTGGCACTCCTAATGAGGGGAAGCATGATTATTATGTTGCTGAGATAGCTTCTAACAAAATCTGTCAGATTGAAGACTTCCTGAAGACTGAGACTGCACTGAGTGTTAACCTGATTCTCTTGTGTTGCAATAAATTGTCTTTGCTTGTATTCAAATGTCTGCTGCAATCCATCCCAAATTGGAATGTGGTGTTGCAGTGGTTTGGGTTGGTGGGTTCGTGGAGGGAGGAGGGGGCCAGGGTGGGAGTGCTGTTGTGAAGAGGGTTAGGGGAGGAGAGGCTCCACAGATCTCTGAAACACATTGGTAGACAGAAAATTGGCCAGGACCATGAAGAGCCAAGCTAATTTGAACAGAACCATCCACTGAAATGAAGTATATTAAATGGATGACTTTTAAGTAGAATCGTCTCATTCTACACATCAAAAGGATTTTGTGCTTCCAAACCAACTTTTGAATTTTTTAAATACAATTCCCAAGCACTGCAGCCTGCGTCTTGCAATTTATTTAAAAAAAAACAGATCTAGCAAGGAATGTTACATGATGAAAGACAAAAGCCACAGAATTACTGAGGTTAAGAGACCGCAGAATGGACTTTTGAAATATCTGCTTTAATAGAAGGGAAGTTGAATGGCATATTTTATCAAGAAGCCTTACAGTTTTATATACTCTTGGCCATCAGAGAAATTGGATGTATATATAAAATAGCTTTAAAAAAAAGGTCTACCCATACTCCCATGCAGCATCATCACAGCATTAGTTTATCAAGAAACAAATATACTCGAGTCAAAATTAATCAAAAATAGCACAAAATTAAATTTGATTTACCGATCAGTTAAGCATTCTGAACCACACCTTGCTCAAAAATATTTTGCATTAAGCAAGAGTCATAACTAGTTGGCTTTATTTAAATAGCAGTCTTCATGACCACGGCACATCCAAAAGAGTCTAAAATCTGATGATGTATTATTTTGTACTGAAATCAATGTTGTAATTTAGAGAATTTTGGCAGCCAGTTGACACAGAAGAAACTCCAACATACAGCAATGTAATAATGTAAGCATTTCATCTTATTTGTAGTGATGTTGATTGAAGGTTAGAGAATAGGTGACGTTCTTCAAGGTACATAAGATATACGGGGTACAATCTTGTAAAGCCCGACATGACATGGGCGATAGTGAGAAATACAGGAGAATTACATGAGAGGTTGAGCGAGGTCTTTCTCAATGATGTGAGCAGCAAGGGGGTGAATATCATAATATATGGCATATTGCGACATCAATCTGATACCTGCACAACGTACGAGCAGCATATGTTTGTCCTTTAAATAAACAGCCATATCACAAGGTCGACGGGAAGTAGTCACACTTAGATCTGGAGATACTCCTGCCAGTTGGGGGTCCTGGCACAGTCAGCCAAGGGCAACCTCTGATATCAGTCCAAAGGTTTGGACATGGTCAGGGGCTTTCAAGGAGTGTGTACCTTGACAATCCAAGGAGTGGATCACCATCAGCTCAGTGGCTGCATGGGGTGACTTTAAGGAGGTTTATAAAATCAAAATGGATATAGGTAAGGTGAATGGCAGTTGTCTTTTCCGTAGGGCAGAGGATTTCAAGACTAGGGGGCAATTTTTTAAGGTTAGAGGAGAAAGATTTTAAAAAGACGTAAGGGCCAAATTGTTTTACAGTGTATGGAATGAACTTCCTGAGGAAATGGTGGATGTGGGTACAGCTACGATGTTTGAAAGACGTTTAGAGAAGTACATGACTGAGAAACATTTGGAGGGATATGGGCCAAGTGCAGGCAGGTGGAAGCAGTTTAGTTTGGGATTATTGTTGGCATGGTCTGATTCGACTGAAGGGTCTGTTTCCGTATTGTATGACTCTATAACTAGTCAAAAGAGTTATAGGAACATAGATAGTGGAGCTGTACAAATACCAGTCGGGGGTGTGGTCACTCATTGTTGTGGCTATTTAGAATGGTCACTCATGGAGTGACTCACAGTAAGTCCAGGGGGTCCATGCCTTAAATGTGAAATGGTAGTTATCAAGGCTACTATTGTGAGAGAGGCTGGAAAATGTAAATGTGGCGATTGGAGACAAAATGCTGGGATGTGAGGGACAGAGGACTATATGGTACAGTATGGGACGGAAGGAGGTCATCAAGAAGGGGAGGGTCGCACCGAGAGCATGCATTCTGGCCTCAAGTGGGGCACAGTGCTCTACCAGACCTGACATGTCAACTTGATATGGCAGGAGCTGGCCAGGGAAGGTAAGCAGCTGCAGACTCATGCAGACTAGATGTGTGGGGACCTGGGGAGGTGCAGAAGCCTTTGGGATTTACTGGGAGGACTACAAGGAAAAGGATGCTTATATCTGGGAGTTTGCCATTATGGAGAGGGAGATCCTGAGACATAGCACTCGAGGAGTGCTCATTGCTGCCTTCCATCATGCTTTATCTCAGACGTGTGCAACAGAATTGAAGATGACTGCCAGCACACGGGGAGTGAACGGGGAAGTGCTCTGTTTTTTGAGGGGGAGAGGTCACTGCAAGTCCCTGTGGTGCAATGCCCTTTGAAGGGAGTACTATTAGACACAGGCAAGCACTGAATGTTCAACAGACCTGCAAGCACTATATTTCATCTGACCTTTAAACAGCAGCCTCCTGTGTGAATTCCAACTCATCGCCCCAACCACCCCGATCACTTCATGAAGCATAATGACTGTGTACCTGGAAAGATGGAGCAGGGTTGAGGTTGCAGTTACCTGTGATTTCTCCATTGCCTGCACATGGTGCTGCTGAAGCTCACCTTACACCTTGGGCCATGAAACATCATTTCGGGGTATGACTGCCTGGCTCCAATATTTGCAATGTTGCATTTACACCTACCCAGCGACTCACACAGACTGTAATTATTTATTCATTATGAATTATTTACCACAGGCCCTTCTTCAGGAACCCCCTGGCTCCTGGCTCCAATATTTGCAATGTTGCATTTACACCTACCCAGCGACTCACACAGACTGTAATTATTTATTCATTATGAATTATTTACCACATAAATGCAATTCTGAAGAAGAGTTACACCCCAGACTCAAAATGTTAGCTTTGTTTCTCTCTGGTGCGAGGCTACCAGGTCAGTGCAGTCTCAGCTGGCTGGAGGAATGCCCAGCTATAATGTGAGAGGGTCAATGCCTTTCACCATTCCATCAGAGTCAGAGCTACAATCTCCTCTCCGCTATATCACACTCTATTGCTGCTATTCTACTCACCTCCCACCAAGACGCATGCTCTTCCATGTTTATTAATGTCTGCAACTATCACCCACATCAACCCCCAACATTGCTAGCTCTGCCTGATGTCTGCACTGCCTATTCACTTGCATAGGAGATCTCCCCAGTTGCACAGAAAGTAATAACTGTGACATCTGCTTTCATCTGTAGTAATACCTGTCTCTCTCTTTTATTCCAGGAGGGAAGCAGCACACAACAGAGCAAAAAATTTCTAGACAGATGGTGGGTTGCCTGACAGTCAGCTATGTGGACAGTATCATGACTGTGTCCGTTCCAGTGGCTGACTAATTGTGTTCAGGCCCCTGGATTGGTGTCAGAGGCTGTCCTTAGTGTACTGGCTTTGTGTCTGCACTAACGCTACAGTAATACAGCATTGATGTGAGCCTGGTATCTCTAACCTTAGGCACAAAGCAATGCAAGGCAAGAAAAGGCAATGCAAGGTAGGGATGCTGTAAGTATCTGATGGGCTCAAACCGAATGAGTGCTATGGTAGCAAGTGAACAGCCAGGAGATACAGCCTGATTCAGTCCACAAGCTGGCTGCATAAACCTGAGCACAAACATAGTTACCATTATGCCTCAAGATGCAGCAATGAAATGCAAAATCACACTGTTAGTAGACTGAAAATGTGCCATGAGGGACGTTAGAGTCTGGCACATGTTGAATGCCAATATCTATCGACATTGGGTTCATGTGGCTGTTGACCACAGGCTGTCCCCTTGCTGTCTGGTGTTCAACAATCTCATGTTCTCAGTGGAAATATTGCATTTTCAATGCGTCTACTGAAAGTTGTTAATTACGATAGTACAATATGTTAAACTACGACTGAATGGTACATTGTGCAGGGAAGTGTGGCCCCTGTATCTGTCTGAGTATAGTCTCAATCTCCTTTCTTGATGGTCTATGTGAAGCTGTCACATAATAACCCAGATGATTTAAATTTGATATTGTACCATGGACTCACAAGCTTTGAGAACAAGGAGGTTCTCCAACTCATTTCAATCTTGGGTACCTTGACTAACTTGTGATGAAACAATACATGGGTTCTATGTAAGTGCTCAGACAAGCAACCAGAACAGAAACTTAAATATTGCTCTCAATTTCTAGTAAATTACTAACTAAAAATATATTTGTGAAGATTTAATTTTATTCTACTAAAAAAGTTACATGCATATCTGAGTGTTTCAATATTCATTTTCAAAGTATGGACATTGCTGGCAAGGTTATTCTTCGATAAGGACCATGATGGAGCAGACAAAAGGTCTAATGAATATGAGGTTTAGCTCTTTGCACCATTCTAGAGGTGCCCTGCCAGAGTCCAGAGAGTGTGCTGCATAATCCTGCTTCACTAGAGCAGGCAACAGCAGGATGTGATGGATGCTGAGGAATGGGAGTGGTTGCAGCTTTCTGAGGAGGAAGCTGAGGCCATTTTATAGAAGGAACATCATTGTGTGCATGACAGAGCATAGCTGCATCAGATTCTACAGGTCAGACAGTGTGTGATTGACACATAGTTCCAACAGACGAGAGCAGGGCACGGTGATCACTTATTGACTATAAAAAGCTGTTGCTTAACATGCAAGCAGTTTGTTTGGATGCCTGGAGGAAAGTGTAGAATTTATTTATTTGATTTCTGTTTGCTTTTGTTGATTGTAAACATAAGTATATGTTTAGAATTTTTTGAAGGTATGTGATTGCCATGCATTTAACAATGATAAGATGCTTGGTTACAGCGAAAGTAGGGGAAGGAGTAACATAGACTTGGAGGGGGCTGCAAACCGCCTTGGTCTTATGGACCAGTGACCTATTTGAACTGACATTCAAACAGCAATTGGGGTAGCAATGTGCTGTTGTCTGTACAGGGCAGTGCTGCCTCTGTGCTGTGAGAAGCAATGATTTATGGCTGCTGTGCCTATATGTTGAAGGAAGAATCTGGACTGCCAGTGCTGACCAGCAGCATGACATGAGTTGCAAGATTGCGCTGGCACCAAGGATGGCAGTCTATTGTTGGGTATCTTGAAGGTGGCAATTACATTTGGCTGTGGCAAGTGGGCGTTATTGGACTAGCATTAAATAAAGAGGAGTTGGGTAGGTAGTTATTGAGGCAGACTTGGATGATCCCAAGAGAAAACTTGCTTACCTTAGCTAGAGAGAAAGCCTCCATGAAACTCAATGAAAATGACAATTAGCCAAAATATGGGAAGATTCAGCCCATTGTCTCCAACAATGTAATACTCTGTCAGAACTATTATTAAGGGCATCAGCCAATTTTATGTTACAATTTTTGGAGGTGGACTAGAATCCATGAATTTATAACTCAGAACCAAAAATGTTATCAACTGAGCCACAGATAGCTTCTTAACTGTAAAGTTTATTATTGTCTTTGATGCTTATGTGGTTAACCAAATTGAAAGGATTGTCTCCAGGAATGAGGGATTATCGTTAAACTGACAGGCTAGAGAAACTAGAGTTGTCCTTCCTAGATCAGGGAAAGCTGACTGCAAATTTGTATACATGTCTAAAATTCTGAATGGTTCAAGTAAATAAAATGATACTGTTCCCAGTAGATTTAAGGTAATTTGCAGAAGTCTTTTCTTTTATACTTCAAATGGTTAGGGTTTGGAAAGTATTGAGTGGCAGTGTGGTGGATGCTGATTCAAAGCATCTTTCAAAAGGAAATGGAATAAATACTTGAGTTTGGAAGTACATGGGATATGGAGAAAGAGCAGTGCAAGGTATGGGATAGTACAGTAGAATTAACTGTATTAAAATTTGAAAGTGCGAGCATATATTCAATGGGCCAAATGATCTCCTTATATGCTGTATGGTGTATGAAGTAAAGGTCACTTCTGGCATCCTTCTTTTATCTGTAAACAGGAGTAAGGCAGGGCTAGGAACACACCAGTATTTTGCCACCAGACTCCATCCTATCAAGATCCAGCAGTGTTTTTGTATATGTTCATTACAATTTTAAAAAGCCAGTGACTTTTAGCAACTAATTATTCATGATTTATATTATTGGTAAAAATATTCTGACATCATTCAAGCATAATAAACTCAAATCCAAATGATAACAGTCAATAAGTACTTTATCACCAATCATTATATACATGCAAAGTCAATATCTAGGACATTCAGTGCAGGAGTGTCATAATTGTTTATGATTAAATGTGATTGTTCATTGAATATGCAATCAATGGATGTTAGTGGTTAGAACAACACTATATTTCATAATGCAGGATCATATTCTGTGTTCAGTGCTCACTGCTCTCAAAGTAGCTCTCATCCTAGTTTAAGCCATCAAAATAACTTGCACTACCCATACTGCTTTAACAAAAGCGCCCAGGTTACTTACCAAAGCAAAAAGAAACAATAAGTCAAGAGATTGAGAGTGGACATGAGAGCCAAAAGAAATAAAAAATAATTAACTTTATTTTTAATCAGATTTTTTTGCTTCAGCCTGTGGATTTCATGGCTGCGAGTAGGTAGAAAGTAACAGGGGTCATGTTGCTTAGTTACAACATTGTTGAGTAGGACAAACATGATAAGACCAGCTGGTCTTCTCTTTTTGACATTCTGCATGTTTGTTTTGCTCACCATAAAGCCTTGATCAAATTGACCGAATTTAAAGGGATTTTTTTCCATGCAGCTAAGGGAGTGCTACAAAAGGTGAATTCCAAATCCAAAATTTTCAGCACATTACAATGCTTTACATATTGCAGCCTTTATACAATTTACCTTCACATGGTTGTGGTATTAGACTAATGACAATCAGTGTGCAATCCTGAGGAGGTGGGAGTGGACTGGTCGATTGAACAGTCAAAGGCGTCTTTGATGGAAAGTTATTCATGTGGTGCCCAGGGTATGCAGTCCATAGTCTCTTCTTACTTTTGTGATCAACTTACTCTTCCATCTGATTAGATGAGGGAGGGGGTATTACTGTTTATTTATGAGTTTGGTCTTTTTGTACTTCTACCTGAAATAAAGACTAGACATCATTCACTCCAAATGAAATATATCCCTCTGTGCTTACTTACACATATTGGTTGAGGCAGCTGTGGTCATATTGATTTCTGACTTTTTTTTCTGTCAGAAATTGACTGTGCTCATGGAGATTTAGGTGGTGTTCATCAGCTTTTCCAAAATATTCAGAGTATGATGACATTTATAAAGTTTCTGGAGAGCACATTAGAATAAGTGCATGGTTTAATTCACTCTCACATCGTACCACTTCGAAATTGAGCACAATTCCAAAATATCTCTCTATGACTCTATCTGGTATTTTTCTTCGGTTTGGAACAGTAAATCTTCTATTAGGTGAGAGTACTGTAATTCGTTATGTAGCCAAGAAGATATGTATTACTCCATAGCTAATCCGCTAACCAGACTGGTGCATTGGTAGAATCTGGAAACATTGACCAATCAACTGAGATTATTCTCATTCAGCTCCAGAGAACCATTAAAGCAAAATCCATTGGGTAGGACAGTCTTGGTTGGGAAATTAGAATGGACTGTATGAGTGCTCTGTTGAAACAATAGCTTCCAAATGGAATGATAAATGTGATAAATAGTCTTGGCTGCTCATCCAAAGCACCCAACAGAACCCATGATTGGCATCAAGTTTGGTAAAAGTTCTATTTTTAGACAATTTGGCTAAACTCTCATTGATTGTAGTCTAAGGCTGGATTTTCCTATCTACTGCTTCGTTGAGCCGTGTTAAGTCAAAATATTTACCAATGGAGCCATTAAGATTGGCTACAGTAACTATGCCTCAGAACCACATGTTTTGGTTTGTCTTCAGAGAAATGCTGCCATTTTCCTCAAATTGTTTCTGAACTTCATTGATTAAGAGATGCAGATGTTTTCTGCACATTCAAGTCAGAAAGGCTCACAGCATTGCTGTCTTGCCTTGCTGTTTAGAGTAGACCCAAAGCCAGGTAACTTCTCATGGTTGGCAAAGTTGATCAGTTGAGAGATTGGACATTTTGCTGTACAGCACTGTTACATGTGCACCATGTGCCAGAAGGATATGTGGTAAACACATGGTGAGTGCATTATGCAGATGGCCATGTTTCAAAGTATGTCAAAGTGCCCACTGGTCTCAGAAGGCCTCAATCATACTCGTGAATAGGGTGCTCCCTCTCCACCCAGTCATGGACAAAATCACAAAAGGCAAGCCGCTACTTGGAAGCACTTCAAGGACCATTTCCACACCCCACTGCCCAGACTCTTCTCTTTTTTGAAAAAAATCCCAACAATCTGAGTATCCCAGCAAAACTAACAGCATTTATTTTGACGACATTTAATACTTCTTCTTACTGTAATTTTGATTTAGCCATTGCAACCAGTGTAACAAAACAAAATCCCAAAAGGAACGTTACAAATTTAAACTAATATTTGATTTTGGAATGATTATGCATGCTAGTCCATGGAAGGCCCAAAGTATGCCACTGGACACTAAGGTCCCAATTTCAAGGACTTTAGGGCACAGACATGACTATGTAACAGACAGGCATTTGGGTAAAAGGATGGATTGCAACGCTCGCTGTACAGCTACACTTTTTTTACAGCTATATTTTTTTAAATTGCTTGAGAAGGAGAGGAACAGACATAGGCAGCACATAGTCTGTGCAGTAGAATGAGAGAGAAAGAAACCCACACTACTCCCTAACACAGCAGTGAACCTCCACAGTTACTGCCTTTGCTGTTGAATTCATATATTGCTAGACATCGTAGTGTGTCTGGGAAAATTAACAAACAGTGAAATTCACAACTGATCTTGGAGGAACCTGTTTAGGAGAGATCACAGCACAGAAACAGATAAGTTGAATAGTTTTAAGTCTGGAAGTAGTGAGTAGAGTGGGTACTTTCTTAATTGTATGTTTTATTGAGATATGTCTCTTGATTAAACTGAAAGATATAAGCCATAACTATTAAGTTAGCCCGGAACAGTGTTTTGTGAGAAATAAGACGGTGCTATTTTCTGGGTCTGCGGATTGTAGTAGAGTGATATGCTGTTCTTGTCCGATGTGGGAGTTTAGGGAGAGTTTACGTGTTACTAGGGATTATATCTGCAAGAAATGCTGTTGGTTGCGAATCGTATCAGATCGAATGGATCGGTTGGAGTGACAGTTAGAGGCAATGAGGAATTTACAAGAGCTAGGGGATGTGATGGATGACAGTTATAAGAATGGGGAAAAGTCGCAGATGGGTTAACTCAAGAGAGGTAGGCAAGTAGTGCAGGAGTCTTCTGTGGCTATCCCCATTTCAAACAAGTATGCTATTTTGGAAAATGTAGGGGGTGACGGATTCTCAGGGAAATGCAGCAAGAACAGCCAAGTTTCTGGTATCGAGACTGGTTCTAATGCAATGATGCGTCCTTCAGGTTCCGATAAATCGATTGTGTTAGGGGACTCTCTAGTCAGAGGCACAGACAAGTGTTTCTGTGGCCAGCAGCGAGAAATCAGAATGGTGTGTTGCCTCCCTGGTGCCAGGATCAAGGATATCTCGGAGAGGGTGCAGAATGTTCTCAAGGGGGAGAAGGACCAGCAATTGTACACATTGGAAACAACAACATAGGAAGGGAAAAGGATGAGATTCTGAAGGGAGAGTATAGAGAGTTTGGCAGGAATTTAAAAAGGAGGTCCTCGACAGTAGTAATAGCTGGATTACTCCCAGTGCTATGAGCTAGTGAAGGTAGGAATAGGAGGATAGAGCAGATGGATGCATGGCTGAGAAGCTGGTGTATGGGAGAAGGATTCACATTTTTGAATCATTGGAATCTCTTCTGAGGTAGAAGTGACCTGTACAAGCAGAACAGATGGCACCTGAATTGGAAGGGGACAAATATACTGGCAGGGAGATTTGCGAGAGCTGTTCAAGAGGATTTAAACTAGTAATGTTGGGTGGCGGGGGTGGGAAACGTGGTTGGTACCCAAGGAGATAGTGAGGAAAGAGATCAATCTGAGACTAGTACAGTTGAGAAAAGAAACGACTCAAACAATCAGGGCAGGCAGGGACAAAACAGAGAACAAGGTAGGACTGATAAATTAAACTGCATTTATTTCAATGCAAGAGGCCTAACAGGGAAGGCAGATGAACTCAGGGTATGGTTACGAACATGGGACTGGGATATCATAGCAATTACTGAAATGTGGCCCAGGGATGGACAGGACTGGCGGCTTAATGTTGCAGGATACAAATGCTACAGGAAGGAGAGAAAGGGAGGCAAGAGAGGAGAAGGAGTGGCTTTTTTAAAAGGGAAAGCATTACAACTGTACTGAGGGAGGATATTCCTGGAAATACATCCAGGGAAGTTGTTTGGGTGGAACTGAGGAATAAGAAAGGGATGATCACCTTATTAAGATTGTGTTATAGACACCTAATAGTCAGTGGGAAATTGAGAAACAAATTTGTTAGGAGATTTCAGTTGTCTCTAAGAATAATAAGGTGGTTATGGTAGGGGATTTTAACTTTCCAAACATAGACTGGGACTGCCATTGTTTTAAGGGTTTAGATGGAGAGGAATTTATTAAGTGTGTACAAGAAAGTTTTCTGATTCAGTATGTGGATGTACCTACTAGAGAAGGTGCAAAACTTGATCTACTCCTGGAGAGAATAGGGTCCCTCAAAGATCAGCAAGGCGGCCTTTGTGTGGAGCCGCAGGAGATAGAGGGAGATACTAAATGAGTATTTTGCATCAGTGTTTACTGTGGAAAAGGACAGGGAAGATGTAGAATGTAGGGAAATAGATGATGACATCTTGAAAACTGTCCATATTACAGAGGAGGAAGTTCTGGATGTCTTGAAACGCATAAAGATGGATAAATCTCTAGGCTCTGATCACGTGTACCCTAGAACTCTGTGGGAAGCTAGGGAAGTGATTGTTGGGTCTCCTGCTGAGATATTTGTATTATCGATAATCACAGGTGAGGTGCTGGAAGACTGGAGGTTGGCTAATGTGGTACCACTGTTTAAGAAGAGTGGTAATGACAAGCCAGGGAACTATAGATCAGTGAGCCTGACGTCGGTGGTGGGCAAGTTGTTGGAGGGAATCCTGAGGGACAGGATGTACATATATTTGGAAAAGCAAGGACTGATTAGGGATAGTCAGCTTGGCTTTGTGTGTGGGAAATCATGTCTTAAAAACTTGATTGAGTTTTTTGAATAAGTAAATAGATGATTGATGAGAGCAGAGCATTAGGTGTGATCTATATGGACTTCAGTAAGGCTTTCAACAAGGTTCTCATGGGAGACTGGTTAGTAAGGTTAGAGTTCATGGAATACAGGGGGAACTAGCCATTTGGATACAGAACTGGCTCAATGGTATAAGGCAGAGGGTGATGGTAGAGGGTTGTTTTTCAGAATGGATGCCTGTGACCAGTGGAGTGCCACAAGAATCGGTGCTGGGAACACTACTTTTCGTCATTTATATAAATGATTTGGATATGAACATAGGAGGTATAGTCAGTAAGTTTGCAGATGACACCAGAGTTGGAGGTATAGTGGTCAGTGAAGAAGGTTACCTCAGATTACAATGGGATCTTGATCAGATGGGCCATTGGGTTGAGGAGTGGCAGATGGAGTTCAATTTAGATAAATGCAAAGTGCTGCATTTTGGGAAAGCAAATCTTAACAGGACTTATACACTTAATGGTAATGTCCTCGGAAGTGTTTCTGAATGAAGAGACCTTGGAGTTCATACCTCCTCACAGGTAGATAGGATAGTGAAGAAGGTGTTTGGTATGCTTTCCTTTATTGGTCAGAGTATTGAGTACAGGAGTTGGGAGGTCATGTTGTGGCTGAAAAAGGACATTGGTTCAGCCACTTTTGGAATATTGCATGCAGTTCTGGCCTCCTGCCTATCGGAAGGATGTTGTGAAAATTGAAAGGGTTCAGAAAAGGATGTTGCCAAGATTGGAGGATTTGCCTTTAGGGAGAGGTTGAATAGACTGAGGCTGTTTTCCCTGCAGCATCAGATGCTGAGCAGTGACCTTACAGAGGTTTTTAAAGTCATGAGGAACATGGATAGGGTAAATAGACAAGGTCTTTTCCCTGGGGTGAGGGAGTCCAGAACTAGAGGGCATAGGTTTAGGGTGAGAGGGGAAAGATATAAAAAAGACTTTAGGGGCAACTTTTTCACACAGAGGGTGATGTGTGTGTGGAATGGCCTGCCAGAGGAAGTTGTGGAGGCTAGTATATTTGTAACATTTATAAGGCATGGTGTATGAGTGTATGAATAGGAAGGGCTTGGAGGGATATGAGCTGGGTGCTGGCAGATGGGACTAGATGGGGTTGGGATATCTAGTCGGCATGGAGAGTTGGACTGAAGGGTTTGTTTCTGTGCTGCACATTTCTGTGACTCTCTGACTCTAACTGGACTGCCCTAGATTGACGAATTGTATTTATTTTGGTGTATTTAAGAGAATTGAAAAAGTACATTAGCAAAGGTCATTAGAGATGCAATGGCAGACATTTAAGGGACAGACTCACTGTCTATAGTCAGCTAAAAGTGTTAAAGATAGTATATAATTGTACAAAGATAGGTGGCAGATCAGAGGATTGAGCAGAATATAAAAATGTATCAAGAGAGTTTTTCAAAATTAAAACCAATGCATCAGCCATCTCTGCAAATAATGGCCATCAAAGAAGAAACTACAGTCCACAAATCTAGCCAGAAGTGTAAAAACAGAAAGTAAGAGTTACAAGAAAATATATTTTTTGAAAGAGTTAACAAAGTGAGCATTAGTTCTACAGAAAGTAAAGCTGGAGAATTGATCATTGAAAATAAGAAGATGGCAGACAATTTCAACGAAATGTTGCATCAATCTTCATGATATAGGATCCAAGAAACATTCCAGAAACATTTTATCAACCAGGGAATAGAAGAGAGTTAGGAACAAGTCTTAGAGATGTGGTGCTGACTAAATTGTTGGAGTGCAAAAAAACTTTTATCTAATAAACCTGTTCAGCAATGTTATTACACACTGGAAAAGGTGGCATTTGAACCCACGCTTACCTGGTTCAGAAGGCAGGGATACTACCGTATCCTATCTCTGCATTTCCAATAGCTAACCCACCTGGCTTGCAAGCCCCAGAATACGACGAGCAATTTAGCATGGCCAATCCACCTAAACTGCATGTCTTCGGACTATGGGAGGAAACCACACAGACACATGGAGAATGTGTAAACTCCACACAGACTTAAGGCTGGAATTTAACCTGGATCCCTGGTACTGTGAGGCAGCAGTGCTAGTCACATAGATATATGGAGAATGTGCAAACTCCACACAGATTCAAGGCTGGAATTCAATCTGGGTTCCTGGTACTGTGCAGCAGCAATGCTAACCACTGAGCCACTGTGCTTCCTAGTTAGCCAAGGAGCTGTTAAAAACCAATTCTGGAGAATTATGCACAGTATTGGTCACCTTATTTAAGGAAGGATTTTAATGCATTAGAAACAATTCAGAGAACGTTTACTAGACTAATACCTGGAATGGACTTCCTAAGGAAAGGTTGCCAGGCTAGGCTTTTATCCCCTGGAATTCAGATGTATACGAGGTCACTTGACTGAAATAAATAAAATACTGAAGGGTCTTGACCAGTTGGATGTGGAGAGGATGTTTCCTTTTATCGGAGAATTGAGAACTAGGGATTACTATTTGAAACCAAAAGGTCATCCATTTAAAACAGAGATTGCATAATTGTTTTTCTTGGAGGGTTGTGAGTATTTGGAGCTCTCTTCCTAAAAAGGTACTGGAAGCAGAGTATTTGAATATTTTTAAGGCAGAGGTAGATGGATCTTGTTTAGCAAGGTGCAAAAGGATATCAGGGTAGGCAGAAATGCAGGTTTGAAGTTACAGTCTAGTCAACTTTTTTCTTAGTAAATAGTAGAGCAGACTTTAATGCTGAATGGACTACTCTTGCTTCTTATTCATATTTTTGATGTGTTCATATAAAGTAATTTTCAATAGCTTCGAGGCTGTCTTTATAAGAATTCAACAATGCCCTTAACCATCATATCTTAAAAAGTGATTAAAGTATGTTTAAAATTCTTTCCTCTTCAACTGAAAAACTCTTTTCCAATCTTTCTGTCGTGAGGTCAATGGTCTAAACCTGGGTGTACCCTATAGAAGGAGAGAATGTTAGAGAAACAGAGACATTTAGTTTAGGGACCTTCGTTATGAAGCAGTTAAATAAGCAATAAAAATGAGGAATTATTGCACAAGAACCCAGAGAGGGACAGTGAAGGAGGAGTCAATGTAGATCAGTGAACACAGGGGCGATAAGTGAATGGGCCATTGTTGCATTAGTATACAGGCCGCAGAGTTTTACATGTGTCAAGTTTAGGGACGGCCCAAGTATGGGGCCTGCAGAGGATTTATTGAAACAGTCAGATCCAAGGACACACCAGAAATAGGAGCAAGAGTCAGAGAAGTAAACCAAAGGACCCTTTGGGCCTGCTCTTTATTCAAAATGATGATGATCTTGATCATCAACTCTACTTTTTTATCCACTCCCCATATCCCTTAATGCCCTGTCAAAAAAGTCTATCTCTGCCTTAAATGTATTCAATGACCCACAGTCCCCTGAGAATTTCAAAGATTCACAACACTTTCAGTGAAGCAATTTCTCCTCATCTCTGCTCTAAATAATGTGCCCCCCCATTTAAGATTCCTTAACACGCCATAACAATCACCCAGTAACTACCCTGTCAAGTCCCTTTAAGATAGTGTACACTTCAATCAGATTGCCTCTCATTCTTCCTAATGAGAATGGAGAGCCACTTTACTCAGCTTCTCATCATAGCACAACTCCCTCATCCCAGGGACTAATTTAGTGAACCTTTGCTGCACTGCCTCCAATGCAAGTGTATCTTTTTTCAGATATTGGAACCAAAACCATACAGAATATTCCAGATGTGGTTTTACTGAAGCCCTGAACAATTTCAGCAAGAATATTTTATTAATGTACTTTAATGAGTTGAATTGCAGGAGATCTACCTGCAAATTTGTGTTAAGTCTTGCTGGAAGTCCATGGGTAACCTGATTAGTCTACAAAAAGGCTGTATGTCAAAGTAAAAGTCCAAATGAAGACACAGTAATGCAGAAAATATATGAAAATTGTCTTTAAATTTTCAATTTGATCTCAACTTAAAATGACCTGATCTTTGACCAGTAAATATCATTGAACAAAGCTGGGTTCTAACTCTGGAAAATCTGCCACCTTTTTGTGGTTAATGTGCTGCATTCAGATGAGCTGTCAATGGAAAGCTCCATGACGTCACGCTGTAGTATAGAAAACCCCACTTTCATTGGTTGCTGTGGTCGTACAACAAACTTGTACGAGTTTAGCTAATCCGATTTACCAGTCTGGACCTTTGGTTTAACAGGGACATCAATCTATTGGATTAATTCCTCTGCCAGAAGGAATGATTGACAACTTTGAGATCTTCAAATTTAACTCATAATTATTTCACTATAGTTATCTAATGACTAATTATAACTACACATAACTTTTGAATAATGGTGCATATGATTGGGTTGTGATGTCAAGTCACTCTATTCACCCCTTTTGTCTTCTTACCTCCTGTGTGGATGGTTCCCTGTTAGCCCTTTAGATAGCATTGTAGGGATGCCACATTTTCACTCATAGACTGTCAAATGCCATTTCATTCTTTGTTGGAATTCTCTCTCTTAGGAAGAAAGAAAAACCTTCATTTTTATAGCATTTTTCACAACCACAGGATATACTGATGCACCTTACAGGCAATTAAATAATTTTTGAAGTGCAGATACTGGTGATGCAAAAACTTGTGACAGCCAATGTAAACAAAACAAGATAACAGTATGATAATAAACAAATATTGATTGAGTGATAATTATTGGCATGAACATTAGGAGAGTTCATTATCTGAATTATTGCCAATATTAAGTTTTTGTTTTTAAGATTTTGCATGTCCCTTTTCCTGAACAGTTTACATTTTTACAGATGAGTGCTAGAAACTGTGCATAGCTTAAAATATTTCTAGAATTTCCATTTTCATGCTACTCTCCAGTTCACATTTGATCGCAGAAGAGGAGACTTTCCGGAAAACCTCAGTGAGTAGAAATTTAGTTTCAGGTAGAAAATTGTCCACAACATGGATTGCATTTGTAGAAAAGTTGATGAGAAATATTAAATCTTATAGCCCTGTGCAATCCAAATGAGAGAATACCATTTGGAGCAATCTCTGAACTTCCTTTCAAACCTCAGGCAAGCGAGTTCAAATGAACAGACAGGTGAAATCGAACATGCTTGTGAGCACTTTCAAGGACCTAAGTAAAATGTATTTGAACAGACATTTCCCTGTAGAAAAGAGTCAGCAACACAGACCCATCCTGAAAACTGGCATATAACAGAACTACTTCAGTCCAGGCATTCTGCAAAGGTGCAAAAGGGGACACAGATGACTACTCCTTTCTACTCCTTTCTCTAGTATGTCTAGCTTCTCCTCAAATGCACGTGTGTTATTTGTCTCATTTAGTTCCTGTGGTATTGAGTTCCACATTCTCACCACTATCTGGGTAAAGACATTTCTCCTGAATTTGCTGTTGTATTCTATCACGACTGTGTATATTTATAGCTTTTAGCACATCTGCAGTTTCATTCTCTCCACCATTGGCAGCCAAGCCTTCAGCTGCCTTGGTGCTAGGCTCTGCATAAACCTCACTCCTCCTTTCTGACATCCTTTACAACCTTTTACTTTGAGCCAGATTTTAGTTATCTGTCTGAATGTGTCCTTCTGGGGTTCAGTATCAAAATTATTTTTATTGACAGCACTTTTCTAAGGTGGCTTGGGACATTTTGCTATGTTTAATGTGCTATATAAAAATAAGTTGTTGTTTTGTTCCACCCCACATCTCCTCCATGCCAACAATAGGGTTGCAGGAAACACCAAGTTGGTGTAGGAAGGTATAATACAAGGAATGGGTATAATGTGATAAAAGAGTTGCAGTCACTGTCAGCACTTCTTAGTGACAGCCGACACAAAAAGTTAACCTAATGGAGGAAGTTTACAAATTCAAGAGAGTTTAAAAAATCAGGGAAGTAAGCAACTCCTTAGTAACATATCTATCTGTGCTTCTCCAATACTCACTGTCTCTACATTATTATATTCTTTGCGTTACAGACCACAAAATAACAAATGGAGGTGATGCATGTTCTGTCACATTATTTAATGGATCCAATCATTTGAAATTGCTGGTTTTCTAAAGCATTGTAGATTGTTTCAAGGATAATTGGTGTAATGAGTATTGCCTAAACCAAATGTTCTTTTAGCAAATTGGTTACTTGTGTCCCTAAAGCAGTCTTATCTCTCACCCTGCCTCTGGAGCCCCACTGCACTTTGTTTACTGTACTCTATCAAAGCCCAGTTCTCCTCAATTGAATGAATAAAATACTGCAGTTTTCTCACATTGACTGACTGAAATAAAATAATCTATGATGCATGAACAAGTCTAAATGAAATAATAATATCCTTAGTGGTGAAAAATGGATTGGTAATACAGTAATTGAGCAGATTTATTGCCATCTCCGTGAGGTAGCCTGCCGAAACAGTCTGCGATTTTATTTAATCTCATATCAGAGGAATTATTGGCTGGTAATCTATTGTTAAACATCATTTAGAGTGATGGATGAAAATGTCAGCGTTCTCAACATAATCAATTCATATCTCATTAGCACATATTATTTATGATTCTCATAATGAGACCTGCAGGGGTCTCTAGGGGGAAATGGAAACCTCAACTGCTGTTGGAATGAAATGAGAAATACTGTAGCTTATGAGTTAATAACTGCATATATAAAAATGCTTTCCCATAGTATTGATTGTGCTCACCATTTTACAAATGAATTGAACAGCCTGGCCTGGCTGATTCAAGCTGAAACCAATTGAAGAGGTAGCACTTCTCAGACACAGAAGAAGTGGAATGGAGCTAAAACCCACATTGTGGAAATGAAAAAAAGCATTTAGAGCAACAGTACTGACAAAAAGAAAATATATCAATTTGATTACAGAGAATGGATTATTATCCAAAGAGAAACATGATTTTATTCCACTACAATTGCCTATGAGCCTAAGGAGGAACGCTCTTTTGCATATATATATGTATTATATGAAGATGGATTAGTATATTATTCCAACTGTAAAATGGTTTCGATTTAAGGAATTTATTTTTGTTGCAGTACACTACCTCCATGGGACAGACCAATGAAAAACTAGCCTTGATTCATGGACCAAATTCTACTAAAGGTCCAGCAATAATCATGGTTACGGTGTCAATGACTGCCTCAATTAAAGTGCGTTTGCGAATCATTTGTTGCTGCAGCTCATAAGCATCAATAAAGGAAAATGAGTAATAAATGAGTGTCAGGAGGTACAAAGGATCAGCTCATATTTCAGACAAAAATGAAGACAAAATGTAGCTTTAGTCTGACTGCGAAATTCCCATTAACTGTCTCACTGACAGGAGGAAGCTGGATCAATAGATGGCTGCTCACAGAAAACAGCTTCTTGCTGTTCAGCAGCCAAGGCAAAAAGGAAACTTGTCATATTGTGATCTTTATCAGGTAATCTCTATTACATTAGTGTTATGATCCATTGACATGTTGGCATGCTTCAGCATTCTGCTGCTCAAGTGAATGTCCTTCCTGTGATGGTTACAAATTTTTAAAAAATGCTAAGTGATTTTACTTTTAGTAAACCCTAGCCAATTATTTCCTGTTTTTAGTTGAGTTTCCAGATAGGGAACCAAGAGGAGGAGGAAGAGGCTATTATTGACTTGCTCATTTCTCATCATTGATAAACTAATTGCACATATTACCAGCCTGCCTCATCCCTAAACAGTTTTATTCAGAATCCACTAATACCTGACAATGGCTTGTCTAATTTTGAAGGGCTCCGATAATCTTCGATTGGAACCATATATCTGATGGTCTGCTGTCATTTCATGATGTTCTATGCTCAATATTAGCACTCTTACACTTTATTAATACTAGACAGCTACAGAAAAGTTCCATTATACAACAGTTAGTTTAATCAATGTTTATTTGATTTTTAATAGATTTGCAAAAATTAGGAATAAAAGTTTTCAGATCATGTGGACCACCAGCAGTGTTGTTTCCCAGATTATCTCATCATGGCAACTTCTGTACAATGCATATTGCAAAGGTTCTTTCTCCTTTCAACTTGTAAATATTAATTACTATATAACATTTAACAAAAAAAAAACTTGACTTCTATTTATATCTCACAAAGCAAACTGCTGACCCTATAATTAGGCGTGTGCAGTCAAATGTATCAAGGAGCTGAACATAGTCAAACTCAGTCAGTGTGGACAAAACCCTGATGTAAACATCAAGGCCTCAGGCACCATTATATAAGGAAAAGCCTAAGAATCAAATCCAGACACATGCTCATCGACAAGGAATTAAATCCAAAGATGTTAACTAGTCCTATATGTCATGTGTGTGTGTGTATATTATATATAAATCAATATAACATGTTGATCTCTGTTTTAGATTAGATTACTTACAGTGTGGAAACAGGCCCTTCGACCCAACAAGTCCACATCGACTCGCCGAAGTGTAACCCACCCAGACATCTTACATCTAACACTACGGGCAATTTAGCATGGCCAATTCACCTAACCTGCACATTTTTGGACTGCGGGAGGAAACTGGAGCACCCGGAGGAAACCCACACAGACACAGGGAGAATGTGCAAACTCCACACAGAGCATCGCCTGAGGTGGGAATTGAACCCAGGTCTCTGGCACTGTGAGGTAGCAGTGCTAACCACTGTGCCACCGTGCCGCCCACTGATATTACTTCACTGACATTGCCTTTATATCTTTGCAGTAGAGACTCATTGTCCATTACCATCCCTCCTCAAGGGATGCCTTTCTGCCTTTCATTTTAACTTAATGAAGAAGCATCAATATTTTAATGAATTGTTTGAGTCTTGTTTTTAATCACCACAGGACATTCAACTGACATCTGAATTTTGAAGAAGAAAATCTTAAGATTAAAAGAAAGCTTTCCAACAATTGTTTCAAAATAAACATATAGGCAGCTTGCATGTACCCATGACCTTCAGCAGAACTTCTGAAATAAGTGCAGGAGTGGTCTGTTTGACCCTTCAGTCGTGATCCTCCATTTAATAAGAGTTGATCGGGTTGTGGTCTCAATTCCACATTCCCATGTACCTCTGATAACAGTTCACCTTCTTGTCATTTACAAATCTATCTACCTCTGCCTTACAATATTTAATGAATCTACATCCATTGCTGTCCAGACAAGAGAGTTCCAAAACCTTACAGCTCTTCGAGAAAGGAAAATTCTCCTCAATTTCTGAAATGGAAGAAATGCTATTTTTTCAAGTGTGTCCCCTAGTTCTACTCCGAAGGTTCTGTGTCACACAGGAATCAAACCAGGTTACAAAAAATGGGAATCTGATATGATACTGCCATTCTAGCAGTGTAGATTCATAACAATACCAGTCACATGTGTGCACACAGGGCTAAGGGCCACTGCTAGAGTTGCTGATCTGTTTTGTACTATTCTTGAATCGTGTATCATATTACTCTTCAACCTCCCATCATTCCATCAGTCCCAACCAAAATTATGCCATTGGTCACCATACATGTCCGTGAACACCTTCTCCACAGCCAAATTTAAGCAAGTAGATCTTTCAGTAGCCAATTGGGTCATTCTTAACATCCTCACATCCCCACTACCACCACGACTTTATTTCTGATACTTTTTATACTAAAGAAGAAAAACTGTTCAAAGTAAATCTCATAGTTTTTTACGCAATTAAGATTATTTCCTAGAGTTTTTGGGAGCACTGTCCAGGAAATTAATTTTTAATTCCTAGAGACTACAAGACAATCATGAAGTAAATTGCTCTCATTCAGGAAAATCTAAACTTGGATCAATTTAGAGCAGTTTAGATTTAAAGGCAAATACCCCTGTGAAAGTACAATGCTGACTTTTGTAACCCACCTTCTGCTCTTGCACAAGGATGAAGTGACTCTGATTATAAATATCATCCCCCACCCCCCCAACTCAATTCACAACTATAACTCATGGCTTGAGATACAGTAATAAAACAGGTGCAGGGTTGTTGCGATTGTGCAAATTCTTCCTACCCTACAGCCCTCTGAGATCTCTTCCCTCCATCAATGCTAGCCTCTAATCTCCAAACTCCATAGTTCCTCCACTAGAGTATGATTTCAGCTACCTAAGCTGCTAAGCTTTGGAATTCCAACCCTACTTCTCATCTCCTTCTGAAATGATACTATTTAAAATTTCTCGGTTTGACCAAACATTTGTTTTTTTCCCACAGAAGTTCTTACATTTATTTATGCTGGTTGCATTATATCTTCCTTATATATCTCAGTGTCAAGTATGACTTATAATACTCCTGTGAAGCTAGTTGGAGCATTTAACTATATTAAACATGTTATGCAAAGGCAAGTTAATTTTGCTGTTGTTCAAATTCTGATGGTCTAATGAAGTTGAAGATTTAGTCTAATCATCCTTCTACTATTAAACCAATATCTGACTTGCGTCAGTTAGAGTATTTAAGTGAAATATGTTGACATCAGGTTTGTTGTCTGCTGTTAAGCTTCATCTTTTGTCATAGAGATGAGCAATGCTACCTTAGATTTCTTGCATTTTATGAGTGAGCTCTGGTTATGAATTGTGCTTTATTGTTAGTCTAAGAGAATAACATCCTTAGTACCATGCAGGTATTTAAAATTCCAACTTTGTGTTTCTATTTTTGGAATCATTCCAACAATTACATGATACCATTAACAATACAGTGATCAATACTTGACTCCAGGTCACAATTGAAAAGGAGCACAGTTTAAAAAAAATGATAAAGTAATTGCATTTCTAATGGAAGTACAGGACATGCCTCTTAATGAGCATATTCATCTAAAGGGAATATTTTTGCTCAGACACTGGCTTTTTCCCATATATTATGCAAGTGCAACTGAATGGATAAAGGGGACATTTCATGCACACAAGGATTGTTGCTATTAACAGTCTCCTATAATACTTTATTGATTTATCAGTTCTTTCAATCCCCTGGTGATGTGACCTTTCTCTACACAATTTCTTCAGCGCTGACCTCCGATTTGTTTTCAATGCCAAAAAAAATCAAACGTTAACAAGGCAAATTTAATAATGAGAGCATCATACATACGTATTTATTAGTATTGACAAAGTTTACAAGGGACATTTTTAAATCTATTGGCAATACTCATCCCAGCTCATTCTTTCTTTAACATATGAAGAATGATTTCTACAAAGACTGTGAATTTCGGACAACCTCGAGCTTCTGACTTGAATTCAGAAGATGACTGGATTGTATTCTACCTTTGACTGACACTGTAGGTACTCTTGAGTAAATGGTCTTGCATGTACCAGTATCCTTGGCAAAATTGAGATGGTCAGGAACTTAGGAAGAGGAATCAGCCATTCAGCCTCACAAAGCACAATTATATGGACTAACGTGCATCTTCATTCCATCTGATGCAGTTTGTGGCTTTCTATATGTAAATCTGCATCACAATAATCCAAACGCTAAGGTACTTCTTATTTTGAAGTTTATTTACAGCATTAACTATTTATACATCTACAATATCACAGACCTCCAGAAACTGGATTCTGTGCTTGCTGGTGTTACTGCACATTGCACAGATGATTGTATATTATAAACATTGCACTGACTGCATTACACAGACAGCATGACTGAAGGCAAGGCGAATTGTTGCATGCCATGATGTCATGTGACTATCTTAATGGTTCAGGTCTGTCCACTCTAACAGCTATACCTTAATATAACATACCCCTTTTTCACTTTAAAGAACAGGAATGGGAATCCTAATTATATGTACAATTATACATAATTGTCTCTGCATACTTCGATTACATCTTAGCGGACATACAACATGTCAAATTTGGTCCTTATATAGTTATCACGACTTGGCAATGCAGTTTCACTTTGTGGTTTTCTATCTGTAGTAATGGATGGATTTGTATCATTTGTCACTGTTAGTTATTGTGTACCATGATATTTTCACTACCTGTTTTGTCATCCTGTGTGACAGATAGTTGATGAAAAGCAGCTTAAATAAGTCGCCTATTTCTTTGCAGGTCTTGACCATTGCTCCTTATCAGGTTATATGCTCCAGGCTGGACAAAAGGTCATTGTATCTTTCCGTGATTGCAGGCATTTATCCAAAAATCTCAAACTCTGATGCTTTGTCTTGGTTCAAGTTTGGCTAACTATCGGCATGTTCTTTTTACCATGCTCTAATACCATTTTCTCCCTTTTATCCAGCAATGTATCAAACACATTTGATTGGATGGAGAAAGTGTGGGAAGGAACAACTGAGTGGTTCTATCTTCCAAGTTGAAACTTTATTGCTGGAACAGCACAGCAGGTCAGGCAGCATCCAGGGAACAGGAGATTCGACGTTTCGGGCACAGGCCCTTCTTCAGGAATAAACGTTCCTGAAGAAGGGCCTGTGCCCGAAACGTCGAATCTCCTGTTCCCTGGACGCTGCCTGACCTGCTGTGCTGTTCCAGCAATAAAGTTTCAACTTTGATCTCCAGCATCTGCAGACCTCACTTTCTCCTCGTTCTATCTTCCAAACCTGAAAGCTGCCAGTGAAGATAAATCGTTGTCTAGAGGACTAGCATGTCGATTTATTACAGCTATCTGACAATCTTGACATATCACTCCACATTCAATGATCACGGACTATAGAGTATGACCGGGAAGGGAAGGGAGGAGTCTGTATAGGGATCAAGTGAAAGTGAGGACGAGGTGCAAACTGGAAGCAATTTCAATTTCCATATGAGCGAGTCCATTTGATATGCGATAGTGAGGAGCAGAGGTAATGTTTTGAACACCCTATTCCCTGCACACGCCTTGAAAGGATACCCTTGTGTACTGCAGACCTTTGTTGAAAACAATCTGTTGAGTAATACCGATTTATCAATAGCAGCAGCTCTAGATATATCCTTAATTTGTCGTACAATATAGGAATTTTGTGAAATAGTCAGTCATCAAAATGTAATTATGTTTTTGGACATGGAAAATAAAGTCAAAATCTTGCACCATGCCTTAGAAGGAATCTTGTGTGAAAGAAAAGGATCTCTTGATTGTTGAAGTTGATAGAATTGACATGTTTCACACAATTTGATTAATTTATTGATGGCCTTGTTAATGGCGGGCCAATAAATGGATGCACATGCCAATTCTTTGTTTTTATTCTGCATCCTTGTGATATATCATAGTGCTTGTGGAATTATGACTAGTTTCACTTTAAGGATTATATTCCTGGAGAAAACCGTTTTGGAGAGACACAAACCATCCCCATCCACCACCACCTCCTCCACCTGACTGAGCATGTCCTCACTATGAACAATTTCCCCTTTAACTTCTCTCATTATTCTCAGGTCAAAGGATGACCATGGGCCCCAGTTATGCCTGTCTCTTAGTGGACTACATGGAACATTCCTTGTTCCTGTTCAACTCTGGGCCCCACCCACAACTCTTTCTCCAGTACATTGACGACATAATTGCTGCTACTTCCCTCGCTCATGTGGAAATTGAAATTGCTTCCTGTTTCCACCTTGCCCTCAAATTCACTTGATCCCTATACAGACTCCACCCTCCCCTTCCAGGACATCTGTTTCAATTTCTGGGGATAGGCTGGCCACCAATAACCACTACAAGGCATCAACTTCCACAGTTTCCTTAACTATACATCCTCACACCCTGCTTGCTGGAAAAACTCTATTCCTTTCTCCAAGTTTGTCTGTCTCCATCAATTTGTTCCAATGATACCAGCTTCTTCAAGGGGCCCTCCAAAATGTCCACCTTCTTGTTTAGTCAAGGATTTCCCACTTTCAAGGTTAACAGGGCCCTCAGCGTATCCAATTGATGTCTTCCACCTCCCTCTCTTTCGACTCTTCCACAATAACAATAGGGTCCCCCTTGTCCTCACCTATCATCCCACCAGCATCCACATCCAAAGGATCATTAGATTCCATTTTCACCACTCCAGTGGGCTACCACAATCAAAAACATATTCCCCTCCCCTCCCTTGTCAACCTTACACAGAGACCATTCCTTCTGGGACACCCTAGTCCATTCCTCCTTCACATCCAACACATCCCCACACCCCTGTGGCATCTTCCCCTACAATCACAGAAGGTGTAAAACCCATCCATCTACTTCCTCCGTCCTCGCCATCCAAGGTCCCAAACATACCTTCAAAGTGAAGCACTTCACTCAATGTAGTCTATTGTATTCACTGCTCACAATGTGGTCTCCTCTACATTGACGAAACAAAACACAGATTGAGCAATCGCTTTGCACTTATAATCTGTCTGTAAACATGACCCTGACCTTCCTATTGCCTGCCACTTCAACTCGCCTCCTTATTCCCTGGCCAACATGTCTGTCTCAGGCTTGCTGCAATGCTCCAGTAAAGCTCAGTGAAGAACAGCTTTTGGGGACCCTGCAATCTTTGGGATTCAATAGAGTTTAATAATTTTAGGGCCTGAGAATCATCTCCCATGGCCTTCTGTCAAACCCCAACAGATCAGGCCTTGTTATCACATGGGCTGCTACCACAACCATCCCATTGTCAGCTACTAATGGTCCCAATTAGCAGCTATCGATTCCCCCAGGCTGACCTTTACCCATTCCCTTGTCTGTCCAACTGTTGTTCTCTCTTTCTGGGCTCAATCTCTACCCATCGTTTACTCCTCCCCCATCCCATCTTCATCAAATATACCAACCTTTTCCTCGCTACCAACAGTTCTGAAGAAAGGTCACTGGACATGAAATTTTTACTCTGTTTTCCCTCCACAGATGCTGGCAGATCTGCTGGGGTTTTCCAGCAACTTTTGTTTTTCTTACATTGTTAGAGAGGCCTAGTTCATTTCTGAATGACCAAAATGAATGCATCAGTTTGGGGATCTGTTGGATGCATTCAGGCCACCGATTAATGATAAACTGGACCTGCTCTGCTCGGCTGTGACCAAAATGTATGAGGTCTATGTTGCAGTCTAAAATCTTTGGTGCTGCAACCAGATCCACCCATTCATTTAAGTAAGGAGTTACAGGTCTCCATTCTGAGAAGCACATTGCCAATGTTAGGCCCTGTGCAACTCAGTTAGTTTATCTTGTATGGACTGCACATTGTGCCATCTCATGGAATATACATAAAGTGATGATATTTGCACTGGGACCAGTGTAGATTTTAACATACTCCTTTTGAGATGTATCACTTGGACAGAAATAAAGGCTTTGGCTTTTCTGATGATCCCCTTATAGTATATCATGTTTACTCATGTACTGTCTCACTTGTGCCAGTAAACTGCGATATTGCTGGGACTTCATTAACAAAATTGTATGCCGAGATTAGAACTTTGGAAGCTGCTTTGAAATTGTTCCTTGGTTGGCTCGTTTTTTCACAATGCCGTGGTCCATTGTGTTATTGTTTGTGCTTCTCTTAGTGACTGAACGTCCTACGTATTTTAGTCAAATGTTCTCTTGTAGAATACAGCTTCTGTGTGTCACAAAATGTTGGATACTGTCTTAGTCGGTGATACAAGTCACATATTATACAAGATTTGGTTGTACCAGTGAACCAGTTGGTGGCTGGGATTGGTGTTCCAGATTCAAGTGTTTGCAAATGTTCCTGACCTGTCATAATTGCTTCAAACCTGACTTCTTCTAGTGATAATCATATATCCTTTGGGTTTTTTCAGCAAGTGCTTTTCTAAAGGATGTTAGGTGTGAGGGTAATGGCTATTGCTGTAAGCCTTTCAGCTGTGTTGGCTTTGGTGAAATCACAGTCCATACCTTTGCATTGGCACCTGCCTATGATTTGGCCAACTTCATTGGGTTGTTGTGAGTATGGTATGAACTCAAACCTATGCATCATGAGGCGAAAGTGTGAACTACAAATGCTGGAGATCAGAGTCAAGATTAGAGTGGTGCTGGAAAAACACAGGAGGTTAGGCAGTATCAGAGGAGCAGGAAAATCGATGTTTTGGACAAAAGCCCTTCATCAGGAATCATGAGGTCAACTGTTCCTCTCTAAACATTGTGAGAACACAGTGACAAAAATCAAACTATAAATATGTTTGGGTGCAGATTTCTAGCAATGTTGCCACACAAGCAAGTTATTAATAATTCTTTAGCATTCCCCTTATATAGGCCAGTAATTGCTTAATCAGTTCTGTACATCTGATCAGATATTTCTTTGCCTTATCACAACCTGCAGGATGTAAAATATTTTCATTTTATTTTTGTTTGCAAGAGATAACCAAAGAACACATATTTAAGATAATTAGTTATATAAAAATGCAGGGTATAGGTGGGCAAAGAATTTACTTTTGAATGCAATGAGTTATTGGGATCTGAAGTCTCTGAAAGTGCAGTGGAAATAGATGCAAGAGCACCTTTCAAAAGGGAAATGGATGCATGCAATATGCTTCAAAGTAAATGATTTATTTGAGGAAAAGAGCAAGGCATGTGAATTCAATTGGTTGGCTTCCTCAAAGAGCCAGCATAGACAGGGTGGGGCAAATAGTCTCCTTCTGTGCTGCATCATTCTATATGAGATCTTCAGGAATGGCACTTAATGAGGAATGGGATGTTGTGTTCCCAAATCCTGCTGTCTTCCTGCCTCCTCCAAAATTAAGTTCCAGTTGCGGAGGCCCACACTCACCCATTACCAACTGAGTAGTCCAATTAATTTTAAATGGCCAGTTAAGGCCCTCTTAAGAGTCAAAACTATATTAGCTGAGCTGTGAGTTCTTCTTTATTGAGAAAATATTATGGGCAGTACTGGCTAGGGCATTGTGAGTACTTATTGCCCATCCCTAATTGCCCAGAGAACAGTCAAACTTCAGTGACATTATAGGTCTAGACTCACGTCTGGTCCAGACCAGGTGACAGATCTCTTTCCCTAAAGGAAAATAATAAAGCCGTTGGGTTATTACAACAGTTGACTGTCATTACATGGTCATGAGACCAGTTTTGTATCCCAGATTCTTATTGAATTAAAATTTTGCCTCTGTCATGATGGGATTTGAACCGAGGTCCCCAGAGGATTTCCCTGGTGTTGTAGCTTACTAGTCCAGTGACATTGACACCATTGCTGCACCTCCCTATGACAGCTGCTACCATAACCTATCATCCAAGGGGCTGGGGTCCCTTGATCAAAAATAATCAATGCCTAATCAAGAAACCAGACATTGAATGGGGAGGCATCCATTGCAACTATCCCCTAACCTTGTTCCTGAACACCCTGCACTTTGTTTCCCTGCTACCTCCAACCTTTGGGAAAAATCCCCTTCCTCCACATTATATTGCCCTTTGTCCTGCATGAACCTGGGGCTCCAGCCACAGTTTGGGAAGTGGTTTTGGGCTGGCCCTTTCTCCAGTAGCCAATCGGTTTCATCAAGAGGAAGAGTCACCAACCACTGATTGGCTAGCAGCTCTCACAGAGTGTGACGTCCGTGCCTAGCATCCTGACTCTGGGGAGGGCTGCTGGTGGCCTTGCCTATGCCTGATAGGAAGAGACAGAGTGGGCTTCTCATAGTTGATGAAGGCATAACAAATAATTTATACGTCTCTTATAGCTGTGCTGAGCTTCAGCCTAGATTAGCTTCCTAAGTTTCTGGAGCAGACCTTAAAACTTACACATCTAACACATGGACGATAGCACTACCCAAGGACCTTTTCTCCAGGGAGATGGAAGGCAGTGGTTTACTTTATTTTGCTCTCTTTAATTAAATTTCAGTGAGGATATGGGGGCAATGTTTCTACAGCTAGAAAGTGTTTTCCAGTCATTGGATACTGACGGTTACTTAAAACTGTTAGAATATTGAGCAATAATATCCTTAGTATAATTTTCAGCCAGCTGCTCAGATTCTCCAGGGATCTTGCAGCAATTTCTTCTTGTCTCTTATGAAGCCGTTGTCTTTTGCTGAGGTGCAGCTGTCCAAGAGTCAACAGTGTAATTTGGTCACACCCAAGTCTGTGTTTTTTAACACGTGATATCAGACATTGACTGCATATAGAGATGAACATGTGCAATGATTTGATTTGATTTATTATTGTCACATGTACCTAGGTGCAGTGAAAAGTTTTGTTTTGTGTGCAGTACATGGCAGAATGGCAGACTTGCTTACTACTATACAACTGCCTGATTTTCCTTAGAAAAAGGAAGTCATTCTGCTAATGGCTTCTGTTGTAAAAATTTATTAGCCCAGTGTTTCATGTTCCACATGGAGAACAATGCGTGCCTGTGCAATAGGAGAAGGAACCCACCATCTGGTCCCCCAAGACTATCCCACTATTCACAGTTTGTGACAAGATTTGTAGCTCGGGTACTCGTTGTTGTGGTTCTGTTCGCCGAGCTGGGAATTTGTGTGGCAGACGTTTCGTCCCCTATCTAGGTGACATCCTCAGTGCTTGGGAGCCTCCTGTGAAGTGCTTCTGTGATGTTTCCTCCGGCATTTATAGTGGTTTGAATCTGCCGCTTCCGGTTGTCAGTTCCAGCTGTCCGTTGCAGTGGCCGGTATATTGGGTCCAGGTTGATGTGCTTATTGATTGAATCTATTCTAATGAGTTCTCATTAGAACAAACAGTCTTACCGCAAATTCAACCCAAACTCTGGGTCAGATACGTGGATGACACCTTTGTAATCATTAAAAACACAGAAATAGAGAACATACACCGGATCATCAACGCCACACTCACAGGAATCCGATTTACTAGACAGGAAGAAAAGGACAACCAACTCCCATTCCTCGACGTGATGGTACAGAGAACACCTAATGGAGAATTCACCATAAAGGTATACAGGAAAGCCACACACACAGACCAAGTCCTGAAAACCAACAGCCACTCTCAGACAACAACTCACCAGAACAAAGGACCCAATACCCAACTTGAGCAAAACCAATGTAGTGTAGAAAATCCCATGCAAGGACTGCACAAAACACTACATAGGACAAACAGGCAGACAGCTAATGATCCGCATCCATGAACACCAACTAGCCATGAAACGACACGACCAGCTATCCTTAGTAGCCACACACACAGATGACAAGCAACATGAATTCGACTGGGACAATTATAGGACAAGCCAAACAGAGAACAGCCAGGGAAATCCTAGAGGCATGGCACTCATCTACAGATTCAGTCAATAAGCACATCGACCTGGACCCAATATACTGGCCACTGCAACGGACAGCTGGAACTGACAACCGGAAGCGGCAGATTCAAACCACTACAAATGCCGGAGGAAAGATCACAGAAGCGCTTCACAGGAGGCTCCCAAGCACTAGGATGTCACCTAGATAGGGGACGAAACATCTGCAACACAAATTCCCAGCTCGGCGAACAGAACCACAACATCCCACTATTCAATTAGATACATCTTCAAATTCAACTCTACCTTTCTGAGTAATCCTCAGATCCCTTGACGCTCTAAATGTCCAAAATGCTCTTGAATGTACTCAATGAATGAATACACACAGCTCTATGAGCTAAGATAACTCCAAACATTGGCAGCCTTTGGAATGCAGAACTCCCTCCTCATCTCAGTTCAAAATGGTCACCCACTTGGGGCAGCACGGTGGCTCAGTGGTTAGCACTGCTGCCTCACAGCACCAAGGTCCCAGGTTTGACCCCAGGGTGTGTGGAGTTTGCACATTCTCCCTGTGTTTGTGTGGGTTTCCTCCGGGTGCTCCGGTTTCCTCCCACAGTCCAAAGATGTGCAGGTTAGGTGAATTGTCTATGCTAAATTGCTCATAGTGCTAGGTGCATTAGTCAGAGGGAAATGGGTCTGGGTGGGTTACTCTTCACAGGGTCCGGTGTGGACTTGTTGGGCCGAAGTGCCTGCTTCCACACTCTGGGGGAATCTAATAAGTCTAATAAACTTCTCCTGAGACTGTGGCCCTTGGTTATAAATTCTCCAGCCAAGAAAATTTTCAACATTTACCCTGTCAATCCATGAACATTGTTGATATTTGAGCTGTTCACTTGGGGTTGTGTTATGAGCAAACTGTTTCGCCAGCTGTACATATACACATCTGCTCATTCTAATCACTATTCCGATCAGCAAATAACACTGAGGAGGAGGGGAAGCCTCTCTAAATTTTACATTTCAGAGTTAAAAGAGGTAGATATTTCAGAAGATTGTGGATCTGAGCGAGATTACAGAGTAGAAGAGGGGTGATGCCAGGAAAATATTTGAAGGCAAAAATGTTAAAAAACAGTCATTTCTTAACTGAGTGTCAATTGGGTCAGTGGACACAAAAGTGATGGTGAATAGGGCTACATATAAATTCAGACTCATGAAGCAGAGTTTTGGATGATTTCAAATTTATGGAGGCCAGAATTTGAAATCTTCACCAGAGAAAAAAAATCACATCTGTAGGTAACAAAGGCATAGAAGATACTTGTGAAGTCGTAGGAATTTTATGACAATCTGACAATTTCTCAGAAATGCATTTTATCTTGAACTGAATTCACATTCTCATGGACTTGGATAAAAAAAACTCTGAACTACAAATTATAATGAGGTAAAAATAGATTACTTGAAGAGTTAAACCATGGCAAATGGCATATAATGCACTCAAGTATGAACTCACCAAATTTGAAACTAAACTCATTGAACAGACTACTTTCTAAATGGATAAAAATAGAAAAGTGGAGGTCCAAAGATATTTAGGAACCCAGGTATGTAGATTATTAAAAAGAAATTGAAAGGTATAGAAAATCAATGAAAAGGTTAATGAAATAGTGGCTTCTATATTTAGAGGACTAGAATACAATGAAACAGAACAGCTGTACAAAGCACCGTGTAGACTGCACCTGGATCTTGAGCAGCTTTGGGCACATTAGGAAGGACATATTAGCTTTGGAGGCAGTGTAGTGTAAATTTACCAAGGATTAATTATGAGCAGAGATTATAAAAACTAAGGTTCTATTCCCTAGAATCTAGAAGGTTCAGAGCTGATTTATTCAATGTTTTCAAGATATTAAATGGAACTGCTATATAGAGAGAGAAATTATTTTTGCTGGTTGTGAAATCCATAATCTAACATTTGGAGCCAGAACTTTCAGAAGTGAAATTAAGAAACCTTTCTGACAAGGGTGGTTGAAGTTTAGAGCTCGCTTCTGTAAACAGCAATTGATGCTTGTTTGGGCAGTATGGTGGCTCAGTGGTTAGAACTGCTGCCTCACTGCACCAGGGATCCGGGTTTGATTCCAGCCTTGCATATCTGTGTGGAATTTGCATGTTCTCCCCGTGTCTGCGTGGGTTTCTGCTGGCACTCCAGTCTCCTCCCACAGTCCAAAGATATGCAGGTTAGGTGGATCAACCATGGTAAAGTACCTATAGTGTCTGGGGTTATGCAGGCTAGGTGTAAATGCAAGGTTTCAGTGATAAGATAGGCACCTGAGGAAATGCTGTGTAGAAAGCTGGTGCAGATTTGATGGGCTACATGGCCTCTTTCCATGCTGTAGGGATTGTATGTGGAGTTAAGTCACAGACCAGCCATTTATCTCATTGAATGGCAGAATAGGTTTGAGGTTCTGAATGGCTTCTTCCTGTTCCTTTTTCCCAATGATTACCCAAACAATGATATAATCATTACAAGGCCATATCTGAAAGAAATTGTTTCTTCATATATCAACAATAGAGCCATCGGCCAAATTGTGAAGATATATCATGGTGTTTTTCAACCTAATTCTATCTTACACGATTGACTAAAGCAAATTCCAAGTGACAAAATCATGCTGCTGGAACTTGAACAAATCTTCCTCGACTGTTGCAGTAACCAAATGGTGTTGACTTTTTTGAAGGAATAAAAAACAGTTTATCTTTTGTTGTATTTGTTACCAACCATGCACTAAAATAGTAAAAACATAATTGATAGCATCTTGCTTTTCAACCTAAACAATATCACAATACAATCTATATGGTATATTGTAGATGCATTTGGTGTTCTAAAGCATATATGTAACACATGGGAAGCAGCATGTTTCTTAAAGAATTGTCGAGCTGTAAAATTCAGGGAGTTCTTTTGTGGCAGCCCTGAACAGCGGATTAAACAATGTAGTTTAATATAATGTCATGTTCACTGCGTATTCACCTCCTTTTCCTTTATCCATCCCTTCCCTTGTCCCAGTAAAATAATATATTCAAGCTTGTCTTCAGTCTTTTGAAGCTAAGTTCTGGTTTCAGCACAAGCTGATCTCCATGTTTAAAATGATATTTCAATATATTTATGCTTAATTGTACTTCATAATTTTCCCTAAATTAATAACATCTTAAGGAAGATGGCATTCTTCTAAGAAGTAAATCACATCACTAACACTGCAATTGTCATCGTTATCTGTTGATGCTGTGAAGTTGGTGCTGCCTGTAGATTGGTACAATACTGTCACCCTGTGGTCACACTGGGAATGTATGAATACAGCAACAAGAGAGAGACAGATAAAGATTCCCGATTCCAAGCAATCCCAGAAATCTTTTACATCGCAATTCATGCATTTTCTGTCCTAGCCAAAAACAAACATGAAACCTCCTGGGAGAGGTGGAAACTCAAATTAAAACTTGTCACATTGTTGGAGAAAAGTCCTCTCCAATAGTGATAGAAATGAAGCGGGAAGCCCTGTTATTTCATGTTGTGGTTGCCTTTGACTGAGAGACAATCTCTATTTTAACCAGTATTCGGTCCATCTCTTACCTGAAATCAACTATCCATTGCACGTGATGAACTCTTCCACAGTTCAATATTATCTCAGAAAAGAACAGCCTTTTGACATCCAACCTAGATCTGGCATTATACAACTTAACTGTGATTTCTCTGGTTCTTCTTAACCTACCTACTCGGAACACCTGTCAACGGGAACATAATCCATTCCCTTCACCATCTTGAAAACATCCAGTAAATAACTAGGAGTGAAATGTAGGGATACTTAATATTGTCCGATCCTATCCTGACTTCACAGATCTGCTGCTGAAATCTTCATAAGTGCTACTGTTAATGCTGCTCTTGATTATTCCAATGCAATCTGTCTTTCCCAGTTTGTACCCATTGTAATCTTGAAGTCATTCAAAACCTGCATCAAGTCATCTATCAACCCCATGTCTGCTGCCGTTTATTGACTCCCAAACCAGTAACAACATGATTTTAAAGTTCTCATCTTGTTTTAAAATTCTATCATAGCCTTAACCCTCCCTATTTCTGTAATCTCTCTATTCCAACACAATATCCACTCCCAGTTATCTATGTGGCCTCCTAAGCATCCTCAGTTTTAATTGTACCATGCTTTTCGTTGCCTGAACCTAAAGCTCTGAAATTGCCCCTCCAGCTCTCGACCACACTGTCCTGTAATTTTTCTTCCTATAAGCTACCTCTTTAACTAAATCTTTGGTTATCTGGCCTGATATCTCCTTACATTCAAGTCACTATGTGAAGACAGCTTGGTGTGGTTATTATCTGTGTCCAGATGTAATGGATTACCGCACGCAGCTAATTTTAGAAAACCAACCTTGTTAAGGGGCCCACTTGATTTTACTTCTAAACAATTAGGTAGCCACAGAATTTCACACAGCTTCTTTTTTGTGGTCTCCAGTGGAACTTTTGCACAAGGTTGGTGTGGAATTTGCAGAGAAACAACCATTTTCAGCCATGTGTCCCAAAATTTTCAGTTTAATTTTTATGAAACCAAACAAGAGTGTGGGGCTGTTGTAGTGCAGCCGATATTGTTGCTTCTATACTAGAAACTCTCAGGTTCCTGGCCCACTTCAGGACTTGATGGCCCTGGAAGGTGGACTCAGAATGTGTATTGATCTGACAGTTCTTTCAGTACAATGATGGCAAAGACATAAGATCAGGAGAGCTACCTGATCAGCCACCTTAATGCAGAGTGGTACCCCACACCATGATAGCCCCTAGTGACCTGCTCCCAAAGATTGAGCTGAGGAAAGAGACAAGCATTCATCCCATGTGTCACTAGACGCAGAAAAGAGTTTATGTCTGAACATAAACTCTCTGAACAAAAGAAACAAGAACTTGCATTTGTATAGCACCATTAACATAGTAAAGTACCCCTTGATGTTTCACAGGAGAATTATCAAACCAAATTTGACACTGGGAATGTATGACAACAGGTGACCATAGGGACCAAGAGGTAGGTTATAAAGAGCATCTTAAAGGAGGAAAAGAAAATGTCATAATTGAAAGAGAGAATTCCAGAACTCAGAGCCAAACAAATAAAGGCACAGTCACTGGAGATTAAAATCGAGAATGCTCAAGAATTAGATGAATCCAGACATCCCAGAAAGTTCAGTGGCTGGATAGGTTTACAGAGATAGAGAGAGGCCCAGCTGTGGTGGGATTTGAAAACGAGGACAGGGATTCTTAAACCAAGTTGTTACTTGACCAAGATCCATTATCAGCCAGTGAGCTCAGGGGTGATACATTAACAGAGCTTGAATTGGACAAAGGCATATGCAACAAAGTTTTTTTTTTCAACGGTCCCTTTAGGCGACATGGCTGTGCAGCTGCATGGAAGGTCTGCACTCACTGATCGACGTGTGGACGCACTGACTTCCAATTCTGAAAGTCACTGCCACCCAACAATATCGGAGGTCCAACTGCAGCAGGAAATCTTCAAGGTAAGTTTTGGATGATCGCAAGGTTACCAACATTAATTGAACCACAGTCAGGCAATAATGGTTTGTATTGTGTTGAAGTATTTGTTTTACCAAAGACGGTTATCAAAACAGAGAATGACAAATAATGGATTGACATCAGATTCACTTTGCTGTATAGTAAAGGACAATATTGTCTGACAATCAAGACATTTAATGTTGTCCTAAGTTTGGAAGCACAATGAAGAACTTGAAGCAGCAGCACTACAGATCAACATTAATGCAAAGGCATTAAGTCATCCTACACAGCCCACCGCACAGTGCAATATGGATACCAAATACAGAAAGAAGGAGCAAACTGTTTTAAGACTGTTATATTTGATGGACGGTGGCATAATATAACTTTTCATCTGTGATTCATCACAAGTCTGGAAATTATGACCTATAATATTACACTATGAATTTTTCAAGGATCAGAATTTGCCAGCTAATTGTGATGAGCCACAAATGCCACAAGTTGGAATATTATACATCCTAATCTTTCCAGTGGTGAATTTATGCCTGCATTTTCTGAGAGGTCATTAGAATGTGCCACAGCGAGAAAAGTGGTGATTTTGTAGCATCACAGTCAATGACTAATGTATTGATTGCTTAATGCTAATGGGTAAAGAGCTAAGAACTTGTAGCAATCTCCAGTTAGGATATCATGAGACATGGAATTAATTATTTGGCTGTTTATCCAAAGTTAAAGGTTAAACATTAAAGCATAGATGATAAAAACGAGCTGAGTGTCTGCGGAAAGCAATGAGAATTTGATCAGAATTAGTGGCCATGAATTGTTCAGGAGGCATCTGGGGACAAACCACTTACATATCTCACATTCTATGTTCCAGATGGGGCATATAAACCATTCAATCCCAGCATCCCAGCATCCTCAGCCTAACCATCATTAGCTACTTCAACGATATCCTTCCTATGATTAGATATGTAATTGTTTTCTGATGATAACTCAATGTTCAACTTCATTAGCAATTCACCAGGTATACCCAGTCTGTGTTCGCATGCAGCAAGAATTGGTTAACAGTCAGAATTGGACTGACAATTGCCAATTTGCATTTATGACACACCAATGACTGTTTCCAATAAGAATTAATCTAACTCTCTACCCTTGACAATCAATAGCATTACCAATACTGAGTCGTCCACTATTAAAGTTTTGGGCATTACTATTGTATAGGAACTCAGCTGGACCTGCTATATCAATGCAGTGGTGAGTTTAATGGAATTCCCTCCGTCTCTCTGGATGGGTGCAACTCTAACAACACTTAAGACTTCCAGAGGTGCATTAGTTAAACTGGGCTTTATTTATGTGGAGAGACACATTTTAAAAGCGCTTAAGATATTAAAAAATGTGTGTATCACTGAAGCTGTTGAATGATTGAAGGAGCAACTCTCCGAAAGCTAGTGCTTCCAAATAAACCTGTTGGACTATTACTGGGCGTTGTGTGATTTTTTAACATTGAATGATTCAATGTGGTGTTTCCAGGTTACTTGCAGAAATTTGTATCAAAAACATTCTTGCAGTAAATAAATTTATTTTCAGCTGCATTAATAAGACTATCAAGTTATAACTCTTAAATATCAAGGATTTTTTTTTTAAAAGGGAGAAAAATACTTGCCAATTCTGCTGGTTCACAGCAAACTAAAATGCAAATGAATTTGACCTGCAATTCACTTTGGAAATCAGATGCAACTTCAAGAGCAGTTTGCAGCAAAGTAGAAACTTGATCCCGCACAGTAAGTGCATTCAATATTAACTGTGTTATTCATTTGATTTTTTTCTTCTTCAGTTGGAGTTCACGATCTTCAGTATAATGTGTTCTCTAAAGAGAGAACTCTTTCATTTAATGTATAAATGCAGCCACTTTCTTATTCTTGTCTCAGAGCATAGCATCTAGTATTGACACGGGAAAATTAAAATGGACACATTTTAATTTAGCATCTTGTCCTTTGTTAATGTGGGGAACTAGAGAAGCCAAAGGGGGCTACCACAGAAAGGTTCAGTTCTGTGGAAAATGCTTTGGATTGAAGAATATCTGCAGTGATTGTGATGAGCTAAAGGTTAACATAGGTCTGGCTGCAAGTGTTTCCATCATGGAAATCAAAATGAAAAAGAGCGTACAAGGTGGAACATGCTGCAATCAAATTGCACCTTCGACTCACTGACTGGAACAAGACCAATCTCTCAGTAAGGAGTGCCTGTATTTAAAAAGCCTATGTTAAAAATCACAGCAAATAGATAGGTTTTTGCACAGCATTACACAGATAATAGAAGAGTACAATTCTAATATCTCAACCCATTTGTTACAGTAAATGAAATGTAGATGAACACACAATGCTTCAATGATGCAATTGAGGGATTCATTTTGACTGGGCGGGCAGCAATTTTGCAGCCTCTGTTTGTTTCCAAACGTCTTCCCCGTATATCTGCATGCAATACCAACCTTTCACATGGCCACCGAGAGTCACCTCCTACAACAAGCACATACTGTCCCTGAATCGTTTTTCCGTCCATGTCTGGTGCAAAGGTTGGCAACTGCAGCTCGCCATCACCATACGTGTACTGTAGAAAGAAAGGAAGTCAGCCATGGGTCAAGGGGTATCCATCAGAAGTAGATAGGCCAAATATTGTAGGTTCAAGTTCCACTCCAGAGACTTACAGTCATAGTCATAGAATCATGGAGCACTTGAGCTCATAAACCAGATTGATCGTCCCAGTTTCATAAAGACAGAGCATTACTCAGCTTGGGTGACCCAATCTGCCCACTCAGATGGATGACCATGACACCATTTTGAAGAAGAGGAGTTACCCCTAGTATCTAGGACAACATTCAGCTCTCAACCAAAATCACAAATATTGAACTTTTTCTTTTTGTCACAAAAACAGGCTTTTGATGATGACTTTGCTATTTGTGGAAGATTTCTGCCCATGATATATCTGCTATGTTCCTCCACTGCAACAGTGATTGCACTTCAAACGTACTTCAATGGCTGTAAAGCACTCTTAAATGTTTGGTGTTTCTGAATAGTATTATATAAATGCAAACTTACATGCTATTTGACAAAGCACAAGCAAATTGTAACATAGTCAATACTTACATTAGCAAAAACATAATGGCCCAGAAATTCAGAATAATAACTAATACTACATAATACCATCTTCTATGCTGGAGATTCCTGGACAGGGACAAACACACCCAAGAATCCTCCAATACAGAAGTGGACAGAATTAGGATGAACAGCATGGTCACTGAGTGCTGTATTCTGAAGTTTAAATACCTAGCAAACAATTTGGAAGCTTTTGTGAAGGAGTAAGTGTACAAGTTATGTGCATGTTGTTACAACCAGTTACAGCTAACCTCTCTTTAAAGTCCCTCTGAGTCAAAGTCACAAAAATATTTAGCATGTAGTTATCACACTTCAAATAAACTTAGTTAATCAGATCAAAAATGATGAAGAGCATATTCCAATGTTTTCATGACTGAAAGAGAATGGAATTTTATTACCTAGTATCCCAAAACAAATAATAAAACATGAAATCAGATATGAAAATAGGTAATGAGTTAACAAACATATGAAGGGAAGGAAGGGTGTCTAGTACAAATAGAGGGGTAAAGGCAGATCCAGTTACAAATTTTAAAAGTCCCTTAGTTTGCAAAAATGCGAAGACCTGAATCTGATTGTTTAGATGCACTCTTGTTTCCTCTGTAATTGCACAACTGCAGATAGCCTGGAACTTTCAATGAATCATTGTGGCTGTTCCAAGTTTTTTCGCATTGGCTAGTTTCTGAACTCAAATGGGATTGAAAGAGAGAGAGAAGAACTTCAGTATCCTTGCTGTTATCAGCCCACATTGCCTACTCCCTCTCCTTTGTTGCTCAAAGCAAACTACTAAAATATAGTTCATTTCCGAATCCAGCTCTATTGAGTTAACATGTAAGTGTGAGTAAAGTGAGAAATGTAAATTTCTGGGTGGTTCACTGGATTTCATTGTTTCTTCGTTAAGATGATAATTCTGAGGCATTCAGTTCTGTGTATTCCATGAAGGTTACCTGGGATTGGGCAGTGATCATGGCAGAGCTGAAAATGTGTTGCTGGAAAACCGCAGCAGGTCAGGCAGCATCCAAGGAACAGGAGAATCGATGTTTCGGGCATAAGCCCTTCTTCAGGAATGAGGAAAGTGTGTCCAGCAGGCTAAGATAAAAGGTAGGGGGGAGGGAC
>NC_057713.1:94538001-94621800 GCF_004010195.1 Chiloscyllium plagiosum
GAATTCAGCACCGCCTTCCTAACCTGCCATCTTCTTCCTTACCTCTCCGCCCCCACCCCACTCTGACCCTATCACCCTCACCTTGACCTCCTTCCACCTATCGCATTTCCAACGCCCCTCCCCAAGTCCCTCCTCCCTACCTTTTATCTTAGCCTGCTGGACACACTTTCCTCATTCCTGAAGAAGGGCTTATGCCCGAAACGTCGATTCTCCTGTTCCTTGGATGCTGCCTGACCTGCTGAGCTTTTCCAGCAACACATTTTCAGCTCTGATCTCCAGCATCTGCAGTCCTCACTTTCTCCTCAGTGATCATGGCAGCCATTTTAGACCAGTAGTGTTATTTTAAAACAGGTTTTAGTCCATGAAAGTCTCAGAAGTGAAGTTGAATATTCATATTCCATTTTTACTACAATTGTAACAAAGGGTAGGTGGGAACTGGAGGTGGTAGGCACATAGTTATAGTGGGTGAGAGATTAGGATGTCTTGTCAGGTGCTTGAGGGGGTTGGGTGCCAGCAGGGTGAGTCAATAGGGAGCCAGCTGGATGAAGGGGTTAAAGTTCAGAGTGGGTGAGGCATTAATAAGCCAATGAATGTTTTGGGTAGGTCAAGGTGTTGGGTCAGGTCTGGATGGCTGACTTTTCCAGTGACATTGGGTTGGAAGTGCAGGTGCCAGATCTGTTGGCATTGGGTTTGAATCAGGAATAACGCTGGGTCCAGTAGGGTCAGATGAGGTAATGATGCCAGGTCTGGTGGGGTTCGGTCAGTTGTGGATGGGGGTTAGGAATTTTTACAAGTTTGGGAATCTGGGGTGAGTCAGGTCTGCTGGGTGGGTCAGATGCTATTTCCAGTGGGTCAGGTCAGTTTGGGTGGTTGGGGTAGAGGGGGTGGTCAGGGGTGGAGAGGAGTTATTGTCAAATTTGGTTGGTGAACTTGAGAAAGGAGGTCAGTAGTAAGTCAGAGTTTCAGTTTATTATTTACACAGGAGTATGAGTAGTTTTTAAATCTTCCTGGATAACAGTTAAGCGTAAGCATGACAGAACTTAAGGAACTTTCTCAGAGGGTCTCAGGGGAATTGCCCATCAGAATTTTCAATTTTCTGGGCAATTTGCTAAGATCTGCTGCTTTGGGATTTGCTCCTGGTCCTGATGCATAGTTCTAGTCACTGCTGGTGCAGTGACTATCTGGCTATTGGAATTTCTGGGCCCAAATTCAATCTTTTAACCCGAGGCTGTTTGTGTGAGATTACTGTGAGCAAATTGTCTTTTATAGTCCCTACATTGCAGCATTGGCTGTGAGACATTCTGAAATACCCTGAAGTTGCAAAAGGCAGGATGTAAATGCAAGTGTCTCTCTCTTTAGTGATTCCATTGGGGTTGCAACTTTAACAAAGACAGCTTCAGTTGTTTGGAGAGGCCGGCAGCCAATGGTAGTACACAGGAACAGAGCAAGAATCTCTCTAGTAGCCTGATCCATCTGAGAGTCGCCGTTCATTCTTCCAAGCACATCAACCCTAAGGAATCCCATCTCTCCATAAATGGAACAGAGGACAAAAAAAAACCTAAATATCTGGCTCGCAAACGTTGTGAAGCCAGTCAGAGGGAATGAATTAACAAGGAAGAGGCTCAGAGAATGGCTGTAAGTTGCTATCCATTTTTATCCTTCAGTTTAAAAGGTCTCTGGTACCATCCCCACTGGCAGGGGTCACCGGGACACAAGGAGGTCACAAGGTATATGAAGCTCAACTTTAAGAATATTAGAAATATAAGCAGGTGAAGGCCATTCAGCCCCTCAATCTCACCCTGCCAATCAATACAATTGAGGCTGAACTGAAATGGCCTTAACTTCACTTTCCTACCTGCCTACCCCCATAACTGTTGAAAATTTTATCAATCAAACATCTGTCTAATGTAACCTTGAATGTATCCAATGACCCAGCCTCCTCTGCCAGCTGTGGAAGAGATGTCCAAACCCAAAAGGCACTCTGAGAGAAGAAAATCTTCCTCATCTCTGTCTTAAATGGGACATCTTCTATTCTTAAAATGGTCCCCCTTGTTCTCCACTCTGCTACAAGGAGAAACATTTTCTCAGCGATCTACCCTGTCAAGTCTGGCTCAAGAGCTTAGATATTTTCATAAAGTCAGCTCTCATTCTTCTAAACCGATGAATATATAGGCACAACCTGCTGAACCTTTTCTCATTAAGGAAGTCTTTCACACCAGGAGTCAATTATCTAATGAAATAGTGGAATAGATTCCTAGGGCTGAATAGTCTCCTTCTGTTTCTACCTTCTGAACACTTTTTAACATTGAAGTGGAGCTCTAGCCTGCTTTGGGTGGGATCTTCCATTAGCCCCCTCCCCAGTACAAAGACAGGCAGGGACCAATTTAAATTGTGAAACTGGTGCCGCCAAGTTTATTGGGCTTCACAATTAGCCTCTGCATGACCTATTTTAACAGAACTTTACACTGAAGCAAGCTTTGGCACAACTATGTAAAATTACATCTTATTTGGCTATTTTAATGCTGGCTCTCTTCCAAAACTGAGTGACACAAAAACAGCAAGTTAATTATATGTAAATATGACTTGTGCTGCTTTTATTATATCTTATTATAAGTACCTGCTTGGCTCCATAATAGCATTCTTATGTCTGAGTCACAAGGTCATGAGTTCAAACCTCAGTCCAGGACTTAATCCAACTGGCACTTTGGTACACTGCTGAGGGAATGTACATGAAAATGGCAGGTAATGATTGAAAGCAAAGACTTGCTATTTCCCCACTGTCTTTCAATCATCATTGGTTCCTTGATGAACAACCATTTAAGATTACCAGGACCATCACTGGATCATTCATATCAGAATATGATCTTCCAAATGAGGACAGAGTCTTAGAGTCATACAGCACAGAAACAGACCCTTCAGTGCAACCAGTCCATGCCAAACATAATCCCAAACTAAACTAGTCCCACCTGCCTGCCCTCAGCCCATATCCCTCCAAATATTTCCTATTCGTGTGCTTATCTAAGAGTCTTTTAAACATTGTCATTGTGCCCACATCTACCATTTCCTCAGGAAGTTCATTCCACATGCATACCACCCTCTGTGTAAAACATTTGCCCCTCATGCCTTTTAAATCTCTCTCCCCTCACCTTACAAATATTCCTCCTCATCTTAAAATCTCCCATCCTAGGGAAACGACACCTTCCGTTAACCCTATCTATACCTCTCATGATTTTATAAACCTATATAAGGTCACCTCTCAATCTCCTACAATCCAGTGAAATAAATCCCAGCCTATCCATCATTTCTTTATAAATTAAGCCTTCCATAACAAGCAACATTCTTGTAAATCTCTTCTGAACCCTCTCTCGTTTAATAATATCCTTCCTATAGTGCAGAGCTTTTGCAATGAATGGCTCGCCTACTAAACTTCTATAAGATTCTCAGAATGGGAATTATTAGATGAATAAATTATAAGCACATTGCACGTATTTCATGCCGTTCATGGTTTCCCTTCATACAGCAATGTCTTATTCCAATTCAACATAATGCAAACTCTTGCAGTTGCAAAACCTTTTAGAACAATGATCCAGTGTTAAGGGCCACTCATCAAATTGTTTGCGAACTGAAAATACCTGTTCCCCCCCATGCATCAAAACAAGACTTCGAACAACTGCATTTATATAGTTCCGTAATGAACACAACAAAACAGTATTTCACCTGAACATGATTAATTATAGCATGACAATAAGCCAGGAGATATTGAACAAGTGACCAGAAACTTGGTCAAAAGGTTTGAAGGAGTATCTTAAAGGAGAATTGGGGAGGTTTTAAAGAGGGAATTTCATAGCACATCTTGGATAGTGGAGCCTAAGTCAAACCTAGAAATGCTCAGGCTATCCGAATTGATGCCGTATATAATGTTCATCAGAGTTAATATGTCAAAAGTAATTACAACACAACTCCTTCAAGTGAAGGTCTTCATTTTGCTCGACTACAGAATCTGCATCAAATTTATTGACATATTTTCCACAGCCAGCAGAGGTGGCTGAGTCATTGAATATATTCAAGGTTACATTAGACAGATGATTGGTTGACAAAATTTTCAACAGTTATGGGGATATGCAGGTAGGAAAGTGAAGTTAAGGCCATTTCAGTTCAGCCATAATTGTATTGAGTGGCAGGGTAGGCTTGAGGGGGCTGAATGGCCTTCACCTGCTTATATTTCTAATATTCTTAAAGTTGAGCTTCATATACCTTGTGACCTCCTTGTCTCCTGGCGACCCCTGCCAGTGGGGATGGTACCAGAAACCTTTCAAACTGAAGAATAAAAATGGATAGCAACTTATAGCCATTCCCTGGGCCTCTTCCTTGTGTCAATTTATATACACAGAGGCTTAGTGATTGAATTACACAGGTATTCATTCAACCAGCCCTTTTATAACTTAACTGTGAATTAAAAACTATCAATCCCACCACTGGCTCAAAACTAGAACTCCATTATCCAATTATTCTGGTGTCCTTTACTTAAGATCCAATCCTATAGCCACCATACTTAATTTGTGTTATTGACGATTGGCTCCTTATTAGGCCAACAGTTGCTACATCAGAATAAATGTCCCCAGAATGAGGTTGAGAAACATACGAGCCATGATCGAATGATGGAGCATCCTTGATGGGCCGAAAGACAAAACTCTGCTCCTTTGGTCTTATAGTCTTACATGAAGGAGACACAGAATTCCTAATGCTTTAGAGACTATAGGTAATGATGCTTCTTGATGGGTTCACCACATTCCAGTGGGTCCAACCTTGACTACAGTCAGCTCTTCTCTGCTGTGCGAAAGTGAGGACTGCAGATGCTGGAGATCAGAGACAAGATTAAAGTGGTGCCAGAAAATCACAGCAGGTCAGGCAGCATCCGAGGAGCAGGAAAATCGATGTTTCAGGCAGGAGCCCTTCATCCCGAAATGTTAATTTTCCTGCTCCTCGGATGTTGCCTGACCTGCTGTGCTTTTCCAGAGACACTCTAATCTTGTCTCTTTTCTGCTGTGGCTGCTGATTTCCAGCTTCAGATTGCTTCTAGAGTTCTAATGATCCTTTTCTAACCTAAATCTCCCGTTATGCATTAACCTTTTGGCCTAGCTCATATATTCCAGCTTCCAGTATTCCTCTTCAAATTACCAACAGCACAGCATATCACAAATATTAGAAATTGAGCATGTGTTTTTGAATTGGGGAATGTGGTGAATTTAATCTAATATGCCAAATTGGAAGCAACAGAAAATACTGGCTTAATCTTCTATCCAACATCATATTCCATTGACTTATTTGATTTTGGCCTCCTCGGATGGTCCTCATGCGGGTTTGCTGCTCATCCAATGTTTCATATTAAATAAAAGCAGGGTCCAAGAGCTCTCCAATAATTTCTTTCAGATTCCAAATGCTTTCTTTGGAACAGTAAGGGGTAATGAATCTCCTCAGCATGTCATCTACCTCCATATCTAGATCCCTAATTAGCTCTATCCCTTCTTTAACCATTCTGTTCCTATTTACATGCTCATAGAAGAATTTGGGATTCTCCTTAATGATAGCTGCCAGTGTTTCCTTACAATCCTTCTTTGCTTCTCTTACTTTATTTTTCAACCTCCTCTCAGAACATTTTGTATTCAGTTTAGTTCTCAATTTTATCTTCTGCCTGAAATCATTCATCAACATTCTTTTTCTTCTTTATCCTGATTCCATCTCCTTTTTCATCCAGAGCTCTCTGGATTTCCATTTCTATTTTCTATGCTCCTACTTTTGTTTATTACCTTTGCCTTTTGAGGGAATATACCCTGAGTGCCTGAAACATATCTTCTCTGATCTTCTCAGCTACTGACGTTTACCCACTAACTTTTGTTTCCGATCTATTTCACCCAGTTCCATTCTTGCTCCATTGACATTGGCTCTCCCTCATTCAATAAGTCTTACTCTGGATTGCTGACTATCACTTTCTACCATCATCTTAAACATTATGATACAATGATCACGATCTTTACGTGTTCCTCCACGGACTCGTGAACTACTCGGCCCAATTCATTCCCAAGAAGCAGGTCCAGCTGTATACCTCCTTTTTTATTAACCTGGACACATATTGTTGTCAGAAATTCTCTTTAGCCCTTACCCATCCATGCCCTGTACATGGTCAATATCCTAGTACACAGTTGGGTAATTAAAGTCCCCCATTGTAACTGCTTTAATATTTTTGCATTTCTCTGTAATTTCCTTGCAGGTTTGTTCCTCTATGTCTTTCCCACAATTTGGTGGTTGACAGATTACACAACATAATGTAGTCGCATCATTTTTGTTCCTGACCTCTCATCAAATAGATTTCGCCTTTGATACTTCTGTGACGTTCTCATCCTCTGGCACTGCAAAGATTTCTTTAACTAATAGTGTCACGCCTATTTCTTCCTTTCCTGAAAACCTTGCACGCAGGAATATTTAATGCCCAGTCTTGCCCTTACTTGAGCCAGCTGTCTGTTATTACGAGAAAATTGTAATTCTGCATGATAATTGTGCCTGCAGCTTCCCAATCATATCTATCATACTCCACATGTACGTGCAGTATCACCCGGATTCAGACTTCACCTCTTAGCTCATCATTCTTTATTCTATCTGTCTCTCCCAATATTTTGTGCACCCTAGCATTTCTCTCAGATAATCTCTGCTGGCTCCCACATCCCTGCCAAGTTAGTTTAAAGCTTCCCCACCCTCCCTTAACAGCAATACCAAAAACACCTCACAACAAACTTATTCCCAGCTCCATTCAGGTGCAGCCATCTGGCTTGTACAATTGGAAGCAGGATATCAAAATCCTGCCTTATCTCCAGGTATATCTGGTCCTCACCCAACCCACCCCCACATTTCCACTTTATGCACCCACATCAGCATAAAACATCCCTAGTTCAAGTATAATTTCCCTCTAAACTGCCTTAATAAGGCACTTTAATCCAACTTCACAATTACAGTTATCACTACATGAGTGTGACATTTCCATTTCTCACATCAGTTACCTTTATGGCCTCCCTGAGTACGATTGGCAATTTAGTACTAATTTATGCCAAGTTATGTTCATTTTTGTAATGTGGTTCCTGTGCTCAGTGGGAGATAGATTGAAGCTCATTTCACTTAGAAATCTTACAGCCATCGGAGAAGAGAAGACTTTGCTCCCATTAGTCTGGGCTGAATTCAAATGCCTTCTCCATTTTGGATTTAGAAATTAAAGCAACAGGGCTTCCTGGGCACTGGTACAAAAAGGACATCAAAGCCTTTACGCACATGTGTAAATCCACCTGTACAAACCTGGGTTCATGAGACTACAGTAATGGAAAGAGACTAAAAAAGACTAAAGAGACAGGACCAAAGTTCGAACTGATGTCTTCTAACAGAGGACAGAGGAATCCTCTGAAAATTGCTGCGGTGACAGCAACATTGACCAAGACCTGACACTTGTCAATCAAATGATCAAGAAATTTCTATACCATCTTTGACATCTTCAGATATCCCAAAATGATTCTCAGCCAATTAAAAACTTTTTGAGGTGTGGTCACTGTCATAAGTTAGATATGCTCAGCAGCACACTCACTATGTTCCCCAATAAAATCTCGTCATCTCTCCTAGAGTATGGGCCATGTGCTGAAAAAGAGACTAGAATACATAGAAGCTTGATAACTGCTGATGGGCCAAAGAGCCACTTGCCATGCTGTGAATATGCAATGACTCTATGACTTTAAATATCGAGGCCGAAAGGTTTGCTCACGTCCAAATGGTTGAGGTTGATTTGGGATGGTAGCAGTTTCTTTAGCTGACATACTACTGCCAGCTTTCACTAGCAAATTATCTGCATCCCAATTAAACACTCACATGGCCAATGGCTCACCTCATACTGCAAACTCAGTTGGTCCATGGATTGTTCACCTATCCCTGTACAATATACATGACGAATTACAATTCAAAAATCACCAGAAAATACAAAACATCAGCCATGTACCTATAGAAGCAAAAGATGCCAAGCATGGCTCGGTGCATAGGACCTGCCCCTCTGATTTTGAATGTTGACGGTTCAGACCCCACATTAGAGACTTGAGCCCACAATCCAAGCTGACATTTCCTGGAATACTGAGGGTGTACTGTGATGTCAGAGATGCTGTCATTTGGAACAAAACCTTAAACCATTGCCCTGTCTGCCTCTCAGATGTTTGTAAACAAGCTGATATACTACTATTTCAAAGAAGAACAGGCAAGTTATTTATCACTGAACCAATATGACTAAAAACGTCAACATCGAACAACAGATTACAAATCTGAAAACACTATCTATTATTTTTCTCTCCACAGTTGCTGGATAAGCTTCTGACTATTTCTAACTTTTCCAGTTAAATATCAAATTTCCAGCTTCAGCAGGACTTTGCCTTTTTTGCAAAATCAATCAGATGATCTGGTCATGCTCCATTTCTATTTATGAATCCTTCATCCGGGGAACACAAGTCACTACACGTTAATAGAAATTTGTTGACTCTAAAGTCTTCTAGGTTGTCCATGAGATTGTAAATGCAGTGTAAAAGCTAATAGGACTTCTCAAAATATTACAAAATTTGTTTGGAGTTAAGTGTTGCTCTTCTCTCTGGAAAAAAATATTTAAACACTCCCTGAAAATCTTAGGCTTCCATGTTGACATTCCTTTGTCCATAAAGTGGTATTCTGTACCCTTTCAAGTAAAGATGAACAAAAGATGCAAGGTGTTGCATTTTGGAAAAGCAAATCTTTGCAGGACTTATACACTTAATGGTAAGGTCCTAGGGAGTGTTGCTGAACAAAGAGACCTTGGAGTGCAGGTTCAAAGCTCCTTGAAAGTGAAGTTGCAGGTAGATAGGATAGTGCAGTAGGCTTTTGATATGCTTTCCTTTATTGGTCAGAGTATTGAGTACAGGGGTTGGGAGGTCATGTTGCGGTTGTACAGGACATTGGTTAGGCCACTGTTAGACTATTGCATGCAGTTCTGGTCTCCTTCCTACCGGAAAGATGTTGCAAAACTTGAAAGGATTCAGAAAAGATTTCCAAGAATGTTGCCAGGGTTGGAGTATTTGAGCTATAGGGAGAGGATGAACAGGCTGGGGCTTTTTTCCCTGGAGCGTCAGAGGCTGAGGAGTGACCTTATAGAGGTTTATAAAATTATGAGGGGCATGGATAGGGTAAATAGGCAAAGTCTTTTCCCTGGGGTCAGGGAGTCCAGAACGAGAGGGCATAGGTTTAGGGTGAGAGGGGAAAGATATAAAAGAGACCTAAGGGGCAACTTTTTCACTCAGAGGGTGGTACAGGTATGGAATGAGCTGCCAGAGGAAGTGGTGGAGACTGGTACAATTGCAACATTTAAGAGGCATTTGGATGGGTATATGAACAGGAAGGGCTTGGAGGGATATGGGCTGGGTGCTGGTATGTGGGACTAGATTGAGTTGGGATATCTGGTCGGCATGGACGGTTTGGAGCAAAGGGTCTGTTTCCGTGCTGTACATCTCTATGACTCTATGAAAAGAGTCCCAGCATGAGATAAATTAAAACATGACTTGAGCTAAAGTGATGAACAGTGGAGTGATGACACCACTGCTGATTGGCCAAAGCTATTTGAATAAGTGACTGACACAAGGTTAACAAACAGCTCCTAAAAATTAAATGTATTAATGGATGCTCATGGGCAGGGGCTGTCTTTGTCAAACAGCTGCCTTTTTAAAATGTTTAAGAAAAACGGAGGAAGTCTGGGAAACCTAGGGAAAGGTTTCCAAACACTTCGATACCACAAGTTACAGAGATGAACAATAACTATGCGCAATCTATCCATTTGTCTTCCTGGATCAGTAAACTGCTCTAATCTGCCATATGCTATTCTACTTCACATATGGATCATACCTAAACTGTTGCTTCACAATAAATTACCTTTAAATCACTTAAGGGTTCTCAACTGTCCTTTTTAGGTATTCTGAACCTGAAAAATTAAGACTTTTGAAACATTTTTTCTCATTTGGTTGCTCACTTTACCTGGACCTGCTATTCCACCTGGTTTTCAACAGCACTGAAAATATTTGCGAGCATCAGAAGGTCCAGTCAGTGAGTTGGTGGAGATAGCATCAGGTAAGTAACAGGACATGAGGTTCCTTCCAAACCATGCACCATTTGATTTCAAGCTATGTTACTGTTTTTTTAGATTAGATTTTTTCGATTACTTACAGTGTGGAAACAGCCCAGCAAGTCCACACCAACCCGAAGCGCACCCAATCTGACCCATTCCCCTACATTTACCCCTGCACCTAACATTGGGGGCAATTTAGCATGGCCAGTTCACCTAACCTGCACATTCTTTGGGCTGTGGGAGGAAACCGGAGCACCCGGAGGAAACCCACGCAGACACGGGGAGAATGTGCAAACTCCACACAGTCAGTCACCTGAGGCGGGAATTGAACCCGGGTCTCTGGCGCTGTGAAGCAGCAGTGCTAACCACTGTGCCACCGTGCCGCCCACGGGAAAGGAATTTGCAGATGTTGTTGCTCCGACCTGCTGCCTTTGTCCTTCTAGGTTGTAGTGCTTGCTACACTGGATGTTCTGACAAAGAAGTCTTGGTGTTGCTTCAGTGTATATGCTATACACTGCAAACTTATGCTGGGTAAAAATTCTGGAATTCCATTCCTAACAGCACTATGGACATACTCAGCAAATTAACACAGCAATTCAAGAAGTCAGTTCACCGCTGCCATCTCTATTTGAGGCGGGCAATACCTTGCCAATGTTACTCACATTCCAAGAATGACGATAGGAATATGTCATTAAAGTAAATGCCCTCCTGTAGAGTTTTTGAGACTGTTGATCTTCCCTTGAAACTGTAAGTCCTATGCTTTCAGAAAACACACACAGCATTTCACAGGATCCCATGGAAAATCCCTTGTCTGTGGAATTCCATTGGTTCTCTATGTTGCACACACACACAGTTTAAAAAACTTATTGAACGTTACATATCATTGTCTAAATTAGGTTCCCAGGTTTTATAGGAGAAAGTGACGTCTGCAGATGCTGGAGATCAGAGCTGAAAATGTGTTGCTGGAAAAGCGCAGCAGGTCAGGCAGCATCCAGAGAACAGGAGAATCGACGTTTCGGGCATAAGCCTGAAGAAGGGCTTATGCCCGAAACGTCGATTCTCCTGTTCCCTGGATGCCGCCTGACCTGCTGTGCTTTTCCAGCAACACATTTTCAGCTCCCAGGTTTTATAGGTAGTCTCATATAACTCCTTTCTCTCTCCCCTTGGAGGTACATCAGTTAGCATCCATGATTAAGCACGCTTTGATAATATTGGCAGCTTCTTTCATTGTGCATTGTACATCACCCTGTCCTCATATTTATTATTATCACTCTTATTGCTATCTAGACGAATGCATTCATTTGCTGGTCTATTAGCCAAAATTGTAATATATACTATTGTTGAGATAGAGTTTAATAGAGTTTGCAGGCCGTATTCTTTGTAGATGAACAAGATAAAGACTTAAAACAAGAATAACATGCTAATATCTAGAGTGTTTTTGGTGCAGTGTGGAACTATATTTAACCTATGTATACTTTAGGTCATGGCTTCAAATGTGAATCAGGTTCATGTATCAAATAGTAGTCACGCTTATTTATTAATAGTGGATCATCACTCCTCATTCATATTTTATTAAACATTCTTAGGCCTCTGACAGGATTACTAAATTATAAAATATTTGCAATACATGTTATAAATGACCTTAACAATTAATGATTAAGTGCTGCCTAATAACAGTGGAAGAATGCAATTCTTAAAGTAAATGAAAAACCATCGCTTAAAATTTAACCATCAGACCTTGATCAAATTCTATAATTACTACAAGTTTAGCAGGCCATTTATTAACCAGGTCCTTGTCTGTACCCCTGGGAATATGATTTTTCTTTCAGTACTGAAAATATCAATGCACACATTTTATTTTCAAAACTGCATCATTGTTCAACATTGTAAAATCAGCATGTAATACAGGTGAAATAATTTTTTAAAAAAACTAAGCAGGTTCTGCATGAATACTTATAGCATTACAGGTTGATGAGGGGTATAGTGTCTGTATAAGGAAAACGTCCTTGCAAAATTCTTCAGCACAATGTGGCAATGAATGGCTTTCAGGTTTTAGAGTGATTGCAGTAGCTTGGTCAAACCTCACACTAATCTGACTTGAAACTTTATCATTGTTGCTTCACTGTCACGGGATCCGAACCCTGGGACTCCCTTCCTAAGCTGTGTATGTAACTGAGCAGACGGATTGCAGTAGGTCACAAGAGCTAGTTCACCATCTTTTCAAGGGCAGTTGGGAGTGAGAAAGAAATGTTGACTTTGCCAACATTGTTCACATCCCATGAAAGAATATTTTTTTTAAAAAATGCACCCACTTACAAATAGCTATAATATTCATACTTCATTCACTTCCCTATTGATCCAGGAGAGGTAAGAAGAGTGCTTCTCCCAGCTCTGCTGAGTTCCATTGCCAGCCCCATGACCATCACACTCTCTCCCCCTTCCCCACACACCCCGCAGCTCTCCACTCCCAGTTGTCTTCCAGCAGTCAGTCCAGCTTGTAGATCAAGCATAGCTGCAAACTATCCCTGCCAGCTCTGTGATGTGCTGATGAAGACTCAGCAACATTACCAGCCAAACCTCTTGCCTCCAATGCTCATTGAACTTGGAATCTGTTGAACACTTTGGATGAGTATTGCCAAATCTGGTTGGACATCTTCCTGGAGATATTATCATCAGAGCATTTCAGGCATATGACAACTCTGTGATTTTGATCTGAACTTAAGGCTTCAAATGGTCTAATAAAAGCTAAAGACCACAGATGTTGGAATCCGAAATAGCACTGGAAATACTGACAGCCTGTGTGGAGAGAGAAATCAAGTCAAATAAGACTCTTCTTTCAAACTGAAAAACTAAAGCATTTTCTGCTTCCATATTGTATATCATTTGTGATGATAAAATCAAAAACAACTTAACTTTTTATTTCTAAGGGAAGATGAAAATTATAAATAACTTAATTGACATAAGGACTTGAGAGAAGAAGAAGGAAATGTTGATAATTTTTAAGATGCAAAGTATAAATACAACATTATGACATCTTGCATCTAGCACAAACAGTGGAAAACAGTGGATGCTGATTAATGTGATCACTTCCCCCCTGCCTTCATCATGGCAAGTACACCATCCCCTTGATCCAATTATGCCTATTAAGGAAACACTATTACAAGTATGAATACTAATGATCCCATTTAGCAGCGACATAACAGTACAACATCTAAAGCCATTAAACCAGTAGTTGGCAAGATGGTGTAAAACTGTCACATTCAGTTTCGGAGTCTATTGTACGGCAACAATTGATCTGCACAGTGTTGTGGCTGTGACTGTCGATGCTAGAAGCTTTGCTACTGGTAGGTTTAGGTCAAATGAATACAATGCAATATTCGTCATGAAAGTGCATGATAATGGAACCTACATGAACAAGTGGACATTGAGACAGGTCCCAAATGACTCCAGATATTATTTTTCAATGGAATAACATTGGGGGGGGGGGGGGGGGGGGGGGGGGGGGGGGGGTGGAAGCGGGTATCATCCGTCTGTTCTAGAAGGGCAACTGAAACAGTGTGGTGGTTGAAGGTGGTTGGGGGTCTGGGAGTGGGTGCAGAGAAGGCCAAGCATTCTAGATTTTGTTCCTCAAATTAGTATCAGAATATTGATTGGATGGTTGATCATAATAGCTAAGAGGTGGACATGGAGTAGGGGGGGGCTATCTACTTTGGGAGGAGGTGAGATTGAGACAGGATTTAAGCGACAATCCCTCAAGACAAATTTTCAAAATTACTTTTAAATTGGCTATTTTGATAAAGCCACCATAAGACAACCTGCATGTGTTTTTAAAAACACAGAAAACCTACAGCACAGGAGCCCATCATGTTGGCCAGTAAACAATGATCTAACACCATCCTCCAGCTCTTGGTTAGTAAACCTCCATGTTATAGCACCTCAGGAAGATCTCCATATACTTTTCAAAGATAATGAGAGTTTATGCTTCCATACTTCTCTCAGGCAGTGCATTCCCTCGGATTTTTATTTTATGGTCCCTTGATTATTCTCCTGTCTGCATTCCATCCTATCCAGGCTCTTCATCATTTTGTGCCAGTTACACAACAGAAATTAGGATCACTATCAATCCCTATCTCCACTCATCGATAGTCTTGTTGTCTGTGGCTGGATATTCAGCTCACTTTGGTCTGGGACTACCCCATATGAACCGCTTGTAAATGTAACCAACTAAATTTATTGAGATAGGTCACTCTTCTCTACGTTTATGCCAAAAAGCACCATCCATCAGATTTGTGGAGCCAATATATCTGCCCTTTAGACTAACAACCTATACTCCTCATAACAGAACGTAACTGCAATGGCTGAGCAGATGGTTGTAATGTCTAATGCATTCTCTCACACCTTCTTCCATTAGGTCTCAGGTCCATGTCATCATGATGTCGTACCTTTTACAGATGCTCTGTAGCAATCGTCAGAGTATTTGTTATAATTAACCCTTTACGCTGCAATTCCTTCCAAGTTAGCTCTTTTCACAAACAACTAACCTCGTGAATGGTTTCCATGAAAATGCTACTTTTACCCTTACTCCCCTCCACACCATGTTCTTTCACCAAAGACATCAATTCCCAACAGTGGTCTTGGCTCGCTTCAAAGACATATGGGATGTATGGACTCCCACACTGTCTCCCTCAAAGATGAAAATATTGATGGAATGGGAGAAGGCAGCTTCTTACGGCAGCTGCTACCTGGGCCATGACTGTAAAGACCATGAAGACCGATCAAGGGAAAATGGATTTGAGACTGAACATATCTTGATGCATATGCTCACAACCTCCTTGAAAAAGAGGACAATGTTTTGAAATTATCCCTATCACCTTCTTCTTCTATGTTACACTGTGGTCAAAAGATAAATTTGCTAGATGATAAAAAGACAGAAAACAGCATGAAAACAAGGCCTTGACAAGAAAATAAGAATTTCCCTCCTATTCCTAAAGTAGGAATTTCTCTTTCTGTAGCTAGTGATCTCACTTCCACAATTACATCAGTGTGAGGCTATTTTGCTGCAGACAATAAGAACTCACTCTCCAGCAGAAAATAAGTCTACAGTACTTTTTATCAATGAAATGTGTTTGGACCAGTACCTATAGGAAGGTGCAACATAGTACTCTGCTCTGTAGACGTGTTTGAAAGTTCAACATCAGCATTTCTTTGTCTGATACTCTTGCAATTTCTTTAGTTGCAGGGCAGCAATTCTATACTGCTCCAGTGTAGTACGTTCACTTTCTTTCTTTGTCCCATTTCCAATGTGTGTATTTCTCTCACAAGGTTCATAGTGCTGTGTGACTAAAAATAGCTGGAACTTTGGTTCAACAATCTCTTTTCGGTTCTTAGACTTGCTAAATTCTTGCAAGTCTTGCTAAACTTTAATATTTCGAGTTCAGTTTGATGCTTGGCTTTAAGCAAGGTACTTTTCAGCTTTAGAAATTCTGACATAGGGCGGCACGGGGGCTCAGTGCTGCCTCACAACGGCAGGGACCCGGGTTCAGTTCCTGCCTCAGGCAACTGTCTGTGTGGGGTTTGCACATTCTCCCCGTGGCTGCGTGGGTTTCCTCTGGGTGCTCTGGTTTCCTCCCACAGCCCAAAGATGTGCAAGTTAGGTGAATTGGCCATGCTAAATTGCCCATAGTGTTAAGAGCAGGGCTAAATGTAGGGGAATGGGTCTGAGTGGGTTGCTCTACGGAGAGTCGGTGTGGACTTGTTGGGCCGAAGGGCCTGTTTCCACACTGTAGGGAATCTAATCTAATCAAACAACTGGGCATTTAATTCTTCAGTAACATAAACTTAAACGGTCCCATGGTTTGATGATGAGATACAATTGCAAATTCCAGCTTACATTTGTATGTATTAATAACCTCTGAACTTTTTGTATTGGTTTGAGATAATTTGCACTTAAACATCCCTTTCTGAGAGAATAATTTTGAAAGGCTGCTTGCAATTGTTTTGCATGTCATCATTGCACTGTGTGGGAGAAGCAGACTCTTGATTCCCTTCGTTAAAACAAGACTAATTTTCATCAAAAAGACAACAGAAACTTGACAATTGTTATTTGTGAAGTGGAAGGGTAGAGCTCGTACCTGGGAATTCTTCTTCCACCAGATGATCTGCAGCAGGTTCCTTCTCTTTACTGGGAGGGCAGAGTAAGCTCGAGAATGCCCTCATGTGGCTGATCATTATCATTTTTGAAGTATCCTTTTCCTGCTGCCTCCACCCATTTCTCAAACAGAAGGGAAAGATCAGCAACACCTACCTCTCATCGGAGAAGCTTAGCTCAATGGGTAAAGAAGTCAACCTCAGTGTCAGCTGCAGCTGTGAACCAGTGAATTCATAACTACACAGACATCTTGATTTAATAAAGAACAATGCTGATTAGGTTTAACACATAGAGTATCAATGGTATTGCTGCCATTATAACGAAGGATAGCCATAGCCTGATTCTGTATTTGTGCTCCCACTTGCACGTTGATGTTTGATGGAAAATGGTTGAAAGAATTCAATGTTCAACCAGGATGTTGAAAGAATATCTGCCCAGTATCCATTTTAAAATATGTTTTCTTGCAATTACTCATATCCGCTGCATACCAGAAACCATTTTGTCGGTTTACTTGGACAGTTGCAGATTGGAGTGGTCTGATTTAATCTTTTTTTCCAATAGACTGAAATCTCCTATGGCATGCGCGCACTTAGCACTGCTGGCCAGTCAGGGCCTAGCCACTCAGTCAGAGCCGAGCCACTCAGTCAGGGGCTAGCCAGAGAGGGTACTGGTCAGTCAAAATGCTGGTCAATCATGGTGCTGGTCATTCAGGGTGTAGGTCAGTGAAGGTGCTGGTCAGTCAGGGTGCTGGTCAGTCAGTGGGTTGGTCAGTGAGGGTGCTGGTCAGTCAGTGGGTTGGTAGGTCAGGGTGCTGGTCAGTCAGTGGGTTGGTCAGTCAGTGTCTTGGTCAGTGAGGGTGCTGGTCAGTCAGGGTGTTATTCAGTCAGGGTTCTGGTCAGTGAGGGTGCTGATCAGTCAGGGTGTAGGTCAGTGATGGTGTTGGTCAATCAGGGTGTAGGTCAGTGAGGGTGCTGGTCAGTCAGGGTATTAGTCAGTGATGGTGTTGGTCAGTCAGGGTGCTGGTCAGTGAGGGTGCTGGCCTGTCAGGGTTCTGATCATTCAGGATATTGGTCAGTCAGGGTGCTGGTCAGTCAGGGTTCCGGGCAATCAGGGTTCTGGTCCATCAGGGTGTTGGTCAGTGAGGGTGTTGGTCAAGATTAGAGGGATGCTGGAAAAACATAGCAGGTCAGGCAGCATCCAAGGAGCAGGAAAATCGATGTTTCAGGCAAAGGCCCTTCATCTGGATCATCATTAGGTCAGTCAAGGTGTTGGCCAGTCAGGGTGTTGGTCAGTCAGGGTGCTGGTCAGTCAGGGTGTTGGTCGGTCAGGGTGTTGGTCAGTTAAGGTTTAGGTCAGTCAGGGTGCTGGTCAGTGAGGGTGCTGTTCAGTCAGGGTATTGGGTCAGTGAGCATTCTGATCTGTGAAGGTACTGGTCAGTCAGGGTGTTGGTCAGTGAGGGTGCTGGTCACTCCAGTGCTGCCCAGTCTGTGTGCTGATCATTCAGTGTGCTGGCTGTTCAGGGTTGGCAGTGACAATGTGCCTTCCCAACACAACATGGATACGAATAATTGGTATCGACAGGCCTCTGCCCATTGTGAGTGTGGTATTACCCGCACAATGGTAGCGCCCAGACTGACAGGCTGGACCGAGCTGATATCTGTGGCCTGATAGGTGAAAGCCCCTTGCTCCTGAGGGTAATAGCTGGTTTTGTTTGGGAAGTTCAGCTTGCATGGTGAACTGCACTGCGTTTGCTAAAGCTCCTCTTTAGATTGTAAACATTCTGATAGAGTTTCATCATCACCTCGACTACAATGTGAGCCCTCATGAGCTCATCTCTCAATGTTCCCTGTGGACAATTAGCACGGTGGTAATGTTAATTATAAAAGAATCAATGGTCACCTTTGGCTCCCAGTTGTACCAATGAAACTTTTTTCCTGATCTAGGTTGCACCATTAACTAAAATAAAAATCAAAGGCCTAAATGAACTTGCCACATTTGACAGTTTCTTCTTTTATGCCCTCCTTAATTTAAACAGCACCAGCACCAGCATTGCTGCTGGTTCAGTACAACAGTACACTGAGGTGATGCTTGTCTGGGTTTGTGATCAACGTTGGAGAAAGTCTGGTACCTGCTGAAATAACAGCTCTAGTTATTCCAAAACACACTCTGGTCAGGACCCTCTGTGTTATATAAAAGCTCAGATAAAGTCAAGAATTTTCCTTCCTTCGATGCGGTTATCATCAGCACTGGCAACAGTGAGCTAACCTGATGATTCTTCTGGATGCTTTTTCTTGGTGAGTTCCTGTAGTCAAAGGCATTTTGCACACCTGCCAATACTCTGTGCTCTTACTTCTCCTGCGCTGTGGAGTTAGCTGATCTCCTCGACCCTCATCTGCAGTTTTTGCCACCCTGTTGGACTTCTCTTTAGATTTTACCCTTTCTGTGGTCCGATAGCTAGCCACCTCCACATCTTTCACCTGCACCTGCAGAGCTTCCTTTCAGGTTTTACCTTGCCACTTCCTGACATTTTACTGGGTCCAGTTGACACAAAGTAGCAACATCATTAGGAGCTTCCAGGAGCTCAGCACACATGACATGACAAACCTCTGTGGTGGTGGGACTTGAACTCAGATCTTCTGATCCAGAGGCAGGGACTCTACCACTGCACCACAACTGACTAGCTTCAATCGGCTTGTTTTATGGCCTCAGGGGCTAAACTCCTGCTTGCAAGAAGATAGTCATCATCATGATTTTGTCTGAGCAGAAGTGCTCCAGCAACTGGGCTGTCACTGATAAGAGAACATTGTGGGTCTATCTCCCCAGGTGAAAGAATGGGCCAGACTTTACTTGTGACCAGAAGGGAAGAAAGCGAGAGGTAGGGGGTGGAGAGACAGAGACAGAGACAGAGACAGAGACAGAGGGGAGAGAGAGAGCGAGAGAGAGATTAGGGGGGAGAGAGAGAGAGGAGAGAGAGGTGGGGGAGAGAGAGAGAGAGACTGGGTTCACATCAAAGGCTTCATAAATTTCTCTCTGATTTTCTCCATCAATGTCCCAGTTTTGTTGCCACTATCCTGGTTGGCCCAGCTGCTGACATTTATTCTTCCTCTCATGGTACTTCCTTGTGGTAGTGCAGTTCAAATAAAAACGACAAGAGCTAGAGACTGAGCTTACACTATGACTCAGACTCCTGCACCTATGCCATCTCCTTCATCATAACAATTGTCAAAAACCATCAGACAGAGAAGGAAATATGTACATTTCCTTTGAAATTCAATTACAAAATATGGTTCCTCACATGCACAGATCAAAACAAATTTAACAGAATGCACTGCAGCACCATAAAACAATTTGGTCAATAAAAGATGTGGTATATGAATATTGCTGTTAGCAAATCTAAAAGATCATTCTTGCATTCAAATCTCTTCACTGATCTGCTCCTTCCTACCCCTCTAGATTCCATCAACCCTCCCACCATCCAAGATCTCTATATTCCACCATTTCAGGCTTCTTCCTGATTACCATCACCCACCATTGGTGGTTATCCCTCCAGCTGCTTGGGCCCCCAGGCTGTCAAACTCTCCCTTTAACATTTCTGCTCTCTCTCTCTCTATTCCTTTAAAATTATCTTCAAAACCTCTTATCTGACCAAGCTTTCCACCTCTTGTTCAAAAGAGCTGAACTTTTTAGGAGCAGTGGGGAAAATGATTGCTCGCTCCCTTTATGACCAAGGCTGCCTTACAGTGATGTCACCCTGGAGTAACTTTAACAAGCTGAAGGAAGGACTCTGGATCCTCTGTGTAAAGGAAGCACTGTTCTTGAGAGCTGCTGGCCAATCTGACTGCCTGGTAGCTCTTGCAATCCCAGCAAGGCCAGAGGAGAAGAGTGCTGGGAACACAAGGAGGTTGGCCAAAATTGGAGATGGCCACTGGACCTAAGCAAGTCAGGCTATTTTTGACTGACTGCCCTGGGTATTGGGAGGCGTGTAATCTGGAAAAGGGCAAAGTTGAGATGTGGGTGGGGGAGGGGGGGAGTAGTGATCTGTGAGTGGGGACCCTTGATGTACATCATGCACCCCTCCCCCCACCCCCCAAAAGGATGCAACCAACCATTCCTTCTTTCCTAAAGATGACCTGCTGTTCACACAGGAATGCATTCCTGGAGAACATCGCAATCGGTGATATTCATGATCAGCGGATCATGGATGCACACTATATGACATTCATGCAGTGTGTACCTTTACTTCAGGCAGTGAGATTTTTCTTTTAAACCGTGGGCGAGTGAAGGTAGGATTCTTGGTCGGCGAGGAGTTATACAAAGTTTCTCGTGTGGTTAAGCAAACTTGCAAAGGGTGAACGGAGGGACGCCACTGCATTGCAGTGGAAGTGAACTGGAGCCCTCAAATGGCCCTGAAGCAGGCAGATAATGTTCTCAATAGGCCTCAGATTGGGCAGTCTAGTGGGTACTGTACCCACGCAGGGTACAGTCAGTTCTTCTGTAACGCGATGGTTGCATTCTTGGGCAACCCAAGAAACATAGCGCTTTAGAAACAGTGCTTAAAGTGTTGCCACTGTAATCGTATAACAGCCAACACACGTTTTAAAGGAACATGCTGTAGAAACAATGTGTCCAATTCACCAATCGTGTTACAGTGAATTCTAGTCGGTGAAATGCACATTATAACAGAACGACCTGTATCATCAAGATGGGCAGGAAGGCAGTGGGCTACCCATGTAGCACTTCAATTCCTCCTTTCCACCAAAAACAAGCCTAGTGGGTGATCATAAAACCCAGCTCAATATCTTCTTACGTAGCCTAATATTGTCTGACTAAAACCCCAGTGAGTGAAGTGCTTTGCGTCAGCTCGCTGCATCAAAGGCACTGCATAATTATAAGCTGCAGTTCAAATTTCAAAATTTAATTCCAGCTTCGGGTCAGAAAAAATGCTTCATTTCTGTACAGTTTTGAAGTTTTGGGCAATTTTTTTGTACATGGAACATAAGCTATTAAATAATCATACTGAAGAATGTAAACAAAAGCAGAAGCATCTATTATCAAAGAAGTGTTTTAAGCAGCTACGCTGAAGCTAAGAAAAGGATATCAAACGTGCTGCTAGATTCTGCTCCATGCATTCAATGCCACCATTAGTCAGTGAGTGAATCCCTTTCTTAAAGCCACAGGGAAGATCCTATTCTGTGGTTAGAGATGCCACAAACCACAGTATCACAAAATGCCAAGGTCTGTTTGCAGGTCAAGGTCAGTGCATCTAGTTATGTCTTAAGTCAGGTGAAAAAAAACGACAGAATTCTGATCAACAGTCTCCGCTTCAGCAGCTTGTTCAAGCACAAAGTGTTGTAAAGTGTCGAAGAACAAATAATCTGTATAACAACTTATATCAAAGCTTTTCACAGGAATATTATAAAACCAAATATGGTCCCAAACCAGAAAAGGGGAATTGAGGTCAGATGACAAAAAAACTCAGTCAAAGAGTTGTGGATTAAAAAGTGTTTTGAAGGAAGCAAGGAAGCTAGAGAGGCACAGAGGTTGAGGAAGGGTATCCCAACCCCTGGGGTCCTGCTGGCTGAAGGCATGGGTACCAATGGTGGAGAGATTAAAATAGGGGACACACAAGAGCATTAGATTAACACAGATGTCTCAATGCAGCATTAGTGGGTATTCATAATAAGCTGTTGAATACACTGCAAAGCAGCTTGCCAGGAATTGCATGGTTAACTTGATGCTGGCCTCTGTTTTTGCTTTCTCGATTGGATAATTAGTGCTGTGGTTATTGTTATCATACTCGGATGATTTTCTTATGGACCGTTAGCACTGTCTAGGTTTCCTTCTTTATCCTCTTTGTCCTCTTCCCCACTTACATCTCACAAGATGGTAGCACTGGCACAGTAGGTAATGTTCAGGCTGAACCTGTCTGCTCCAAGCTGGCCACATTCTTTGTCTGTCTCTCTCTCTCCCTAGTCGTCATTTTTTTCTTTTCCTTTTCTTCGTCTTCCTGATGTCGCAGGGAGGCCGGAGCAGTGTCGGTGATGTCTCCTGGCTTGTAGGTCCGTGGTGGAATAGTGGTGGGTTGTCAACTGTGGCAGGGTAGGTGCCAGAAGTTGGGACTCCTGGCTGCAGTAGGCCCAGAGCAGGGACCTGGCAGAAGTCCTGGAGCTATGTTTGAGATCCTGGCCAATGAAGATGAATTCTATTTAAGTCCATTGTTTTTATTCTTCTGTACTTCAAAATGGTGCCTGATTGTGGATATCCCTAGGTAACTGTGACATTAAATCATTCATTCGTTCATTTCCCTCCTTCTTCTCAAGCTCCTGCTCCTCAGCTGCTCACTGTGGATGGTCCTCCATGACAGTGAGCTTGCGCAGCATGCAGTAGACTATCATACAGTTTAACATAAGCTTTGTCAATGCTCACCTGAGGTGCCACACAGTAAAATGTTGTTTTGATATGCTAATGGTCTGTTCAATCCCATTTCATACAGTAGCATGCTTTTCACAGTATATGCGCTGCCCTCATGGATGATACTTATGCCTCAGGGACATCAGCCATGCCAGCAACACACTAGCCAATCTTTGGTTTGCCATGATGGTTCCAATGTAACTGGCACTGCTTGCTTTGTATTGCTGGCAGAACACCAAGCATTGAGCTGCAATATTCACTTATGGTCACGTACCAGCTGGAACTTGCAAATCTAGAAGTGGGCAAAATTGAGATGTGGCACCAGCAAAGCAAAGTGCATGCAGTCTGTGACATTCTGCCCCATGAAGGTGCTACAATCCTAGCAAAGTTGTATTCTGACTAAGGCTAATTTGCTCTCATAAGAGGGAATGAAATACAGTCAGTTCTCTTAGACAGGATAGGATCAATGACCTTGCTTCCACAGCAATGGATGGCAAGCCATGAGATGTTACAAATTCTCAAGCAGCAGCCTGGAGGGAATCAGGCACTTCATTACAGTCCTCTTCACAGCCATTGACAAAGTAATCATTGTCCTGCTCTGAGGTTGCAACTGTAGCTGAGAAAGTAGCAGATGTCTCACACATAGCTCTTCCCAGAGGGTCAAATACAAGGTGGCTCCTGTTGAGAGCCTTTCTCCACTACACCTGTCCCCTTCTTGCACTTCCAGCAGCATACCATGCTCTATGTGGTCTCGTTTCATTCTCCAATTATTTAATGTCTACCACTGCCCACCCATCTTTGGGAGCAGTTAATTTCTACAGAAGCCATGAAGTCAGACAATTGTCCTTTGTGCCTGCCTTTATTTTTTTTCAAGTGTAAACAATAGCTGGCATGGTGGCTTGGTGGTTAGTACTACTGCCTCACAGTGCCAGCAATCTGGGTTCAATTCCACTTTTAGGCTACTGCCTGTATGAAATCTGTACATTCTCTCCATCACTGGGTGCTCTGGTTTCCTCCCACAGTCCATAGATGAGCCGATTCCGTGGATTAATCATGCTAAATTGTCTTGCAGTGTTCAAGGATGTGCAGGCTAAATGGGTTAGCCATGGGAAATGTGGTGTTACAGGAATCGGGTGTGGGACTGGGTCCGGATGAGATACTGTTCGGGCGGTTGTTGCAGACTCAATGGGCCAAATATCCTCTTGTACTATGGGGATTCCACCATTCAAACCGTAGAAGTTGTCAAAAGCTTGTGTAATTGGAGAAGCCAGCCACTAACCTATAAGGAAAAGCTGGTAAACACGTGTTGCAGGCTAAGAGAAGGTGCTAGTTGGGAGTACAGAGCTCCAAGATTGTGCCACAGATGTTAAATCTATGTTGCACATCAATAATATCATAAGATATTACGAATGAGTCCAATTTTCCATCCCTGTTCTCCATATTACCACCAAGATTTGGTGATAGCAACTTATATTTGTATATTGCCATTCAGTAGTAAAACACTAAATGGTGCTTTACATTGGCACTATCAAACAAATTTGACACATAATAACTGAAGGAGAAATTGGACAGATTACCAAAGGCTGAATCAATTGAGAGGTATTAAAGAGCTTCTTAAAGGAGGCTAGAATGTTAAGAGAGAGGAAGAGTTTTTAACAACGATTAAAGCTGGGGCTGTACAAGCAGTGAGAATTGAAAGTTACAGATAGGATTTATCAGGGAAAATTACAATTCTCAGGAAGGATGGGATAGATTCAAACACTTTTCTCTCGAAAAATGAACCCTGTGTTGGAAATTGAGATCCCTTTCAAACTGATTTTTTTCTAATGTTTCCTGTGTAGCAAGAGATCACATTTAATTGGTGTTACAGCAGTAACCAGAATTCCAAACATCTACTAAATGAAGGCAAAAGGAAGGTATAAGAAAGGTCACAACAATCCCCAGGATCATCAAGGTCACAACATTCCACTAAGTTGACGTCAAAGACACCATGGCACTAAGTGTACCCTATTATCAATGTAGTGTTGAGAGAAAGAAATGTTTTGTTCTTAGAAAACATGACACTAACTTTCAGATGCAGGTTGGCAAGGGCAAAACAGTTATTCCAAGTCATGAGTAGCTGTTCCATACTCATTGGCTAAAATGATTCAAATGGGTAATTGACACAGCTGAAACTATTAGTTCCCAAAAATAGAGCATAGCAACAAGTACTCTGAGTCAGGGACCAGTCCTCATCAAGTGGTCCTTGTAGGGGACAGTCCTCATCAGACAGCTGTCCTTTTCAGGTGGAAAATGGACCAAAAGAGATTGAGGGAAGATCGGCGCCTGATTTCCCTCACACTTCAGTTAGAGAGCAGAATGCTGCCTTTGAGACTTTAATAAGATCGACACAGTGTGTCAACTATGTATTCTTCCTTTGTTATCAGTCAACAACCCTTAATTGTCACAGTTGTATTCTCTCTCTTTGTCCAATTAACTAATCCATCGTATCGAAACTAATGCCTCTTAACAAACCTAATAAACTATCTGAAAATTCCTTGTAAATGATCAACTGTCTATATTTAGATAACTGTGATCATGAAGTCATTAACATGATGCCTTGGAAGGACGCAAATAGAGCTGTTTCTACATGTGGAAAGTCCAAAACTACATCTGAAATTATTACTAATTGATCCAGTAAAGAATTTGGGGTCCCTCTGGACCGAGAGGGTGTTGAGAATGCAAAATATTCCATGACTGGGAATGGACAATAAAAATGTATTTAGGAGAATCTTGTTAAACATGGAAGGGAGAAAAGAAGATGAAGTCGGTGAAAAGAAGTGTTGGAGGGGCATTCACATCTGCATGGACCAGTGAGTGAATGAGCTGTTTTGATATGAAACAATTCTCTGTAATTTTACACGATTATTTAAAACAAGTGATTTTGCAAATTTTCAACTGAATGCTTGATTATTTTTCGAATAGCTTCTTCATCCACCATTTTTACAGAAAGCAGAAAAAGACTGGATATGTAAATAACAGTACAGCAAATCACATCAGAGGAGCTGTGTTAGTGGCATCAAAGTGATGAACTGACAACGATTTCATTGTAATTAACATTGCTCAGAGTTTTAGTAATAAGCATGGGGAGGATAGTGACCACTGAGATGATAGATTGTAATTATATAAATACAATGGTTGTAAGACATTTTCCACCCCTTTACAACATTTGTTGTTTAAATGCTGTTGATGTCTTTAAAAGGTTCTAGTACTTTGCATAGTTAAACATGTTGCCATCTTAATTTCTTTGTCAGTCACTAAGGATTAAGGATGACTTGCTCCACTCCAGTGGATGGATTCTGAAGTAGCTGATAAGTCCAATGCATGTGCTGCAGACTCATCCACATGTAGTGCAGATACTGCTTACAGGGTTAGGTAGAGAGATAATTTGGACGATTGAATGCTTTTCCAACACCTCAACTTGTCTCTGCATATTTCTCACAAAATCATTTAATGCGTTCAGATATGTCTTGGATTGGGCTTTCTACATTTTGCTTGGTTGCAAGCCAGTGGTCTCTTCAGGGACGATTTGAGGACATAACAAAATTGTTACAGCTGTCTTCTTGGGAGACTTCTGTACTGAGCTCTGAGTAGCACATTGCTTCAGGACAATGGTGTCAGTCATACAGACATTTTCTGCTTCAGTCAACACAAGAAAAACAGAATCCCTACAGTGTGAAAGCAGGCCAATTGGCCCATCACATCCACACCACCCTCCGAACAGCATCCCACCTGGACCCACCCCATCCCTGTCACCCTGCATTTCCCATTGCTAATTCACTTAGCCTGCACATCCTTGGGCACTATGGGCAATTTAACATGGTCAATCCACCAATCAATGCATATCTTTGGACTGTGGGAGGAAACCAGAGCACCTGGAAGAAAGCCACGCAGACATGAGGAGAATATGCAAACTCCACACAGACAGTCACCTAAGGTCCCTTGTGCTGTGAGGCAGCAGTGCTAACCACTGAGCAACTGTGTCACCCCACTCGATTGGAGAAAGCTTTAATATCTCCATGTTAGTCTCACTGACAATTGTCTAGAGAAGGTACTTCATCCCCATCCCCTGACCAGTTGCCCAGTGGAGCTCATTTTTAATGACTAGCATTTTGTTCAGTACATTGTGAGAGAATGTTGCCATGTGTCTGCTTTTCCTACCACCAGATTTGGAGGATCGTGTGATAGGCATCAATGATGTTGCTTCTCAAATGCTTCGAGATGCCTGCTCAATGTTGTCCAATTCAATTGTCATATGGTCTCTCATCAAAATTATGTTTGTGGCTATCAAATGTCCACTCAGATAATTCGACTTGTGCTTTTGTTCATTGAACACTCTTAGACTCTTATTTTTCAATTCCACCAAGAGACATTTACCTCTGATGGCTTCCACAGTTCTCCTTCTGTGGTGAGAGCTTGGATCTCAGCTATTTACAAATTACAATCATTATATAGATGAGCAGACTGACTGTAATTGTTTCAACTTTGCTGATAATACAAAGTTAATTGGGAAAGTAAGCATTTAGAAAGACTACAAATGGATATAGACAGGTTAGCTGAGGGGGTAAGAACATGGAACATACTGTGGGGAACTGTAAAGTTATCTACATTGTTATGAAAGATAGAAGAACAGAAACTATTTAAAATAAAAACAATGCATTCGTATACAAAGGACCAGGATATCCTTGTATATGAAACCCAGAAAATGCAGCAAGGAATTAGGAAGGATATAGGATGTTAGCCTTTACTACAAATGGATTGGAGTATAAAAGTGATTAAGTTTTATTTAAAACATACAGGGTACTGGCAAGAACACACCTGCCTATGGTGTACACTTACAGTCTCCTTATCTAAGGAAAGATATACTTGTTTTAGAGAACTAACAATGATGGTTTACCAAGGTAGATTTTTGGGATGAGGAGATGTCCTGAGAGACTAGGCAGGCCTGCGTACCCTAGTATTTAGAAGACTTCGAGGAGATATAAATGAAATACAAGCATTCAAGGAATTGAACAGGCTAAATACTGTCTGGATATGTTTTGGTTGGAAATTCTGAAACATGGAACCACAGTCTCACAATTGGCCATTTAGGACTATGATGAGAAGAAATTTCTTTATGCAAAGGTTTGTGAAACTTTAGAATTTTGTAGTTAAAAGAGCTATTGAGTGTATCAAGACAAAGATCACTTGATTTGGAGTTTTAAGAGAAGTAAGGAATATGTTGATTGATGTGGTTTGTGGTTTTCTATATGGAAGCCCTGGTAACATATATCATAGATGGTTGGGTTTTCATTGAGTCAGATATCTTGTAGTTAATTACAACACTAACTACAAGTCTACAATACCACAGATATACACATAGTCTGAGTTCTATGCCTGGTGATAAGGGATGGTCACCTTATTGGGATTGTGTTATACACCCCCTAATAGTCAGAAAGAAATTGAGAAACAAATTTGTAAGGAGATCTCAGTTATCTGTAAGAATAATAAGGTGGTTATGGTAGGGAATTTTAACTTTCCAAACATAGACTGGGACAGCCGTAGTGTTAAAGGTTTAGATGGAGAAGAATTTGTTAAGTGTGCACAAGAAAATATTCTGATTCAATATGTGGATGTACCTAGCAGAGAAAGTGCAAAACCTGATCAACTCTTGGGAAATAAGGCAGGGCAGGTGACTGAGGTGTTAGGGGGGGAGCACTTTGAGGCCAGCGACCATAATTCTATTAGTTTTAAAATAGTGATAGAAAAGGATAGAGCAGATCGAAAAGTTGAAGTTCTAAATGGGAGAAAGGCTCATTTTGACGGTATTAGGCAAGAACTTTCAAAAGCTGATTGGGGGCAGATGTTTGCAGCTAAAGGGACGGCTGGTAAATGGGAATCCTTCAGAAATGACATTAGAGAGTCCAGAGACAGTATATTCCTGTTAGGGTGAAAGGAAAGGCTGGTAGGTGTCGGGAATGCTGGATGGCTGAAGAAATTGAGGGTTTGGTTAAGAAAAAGAAGGAAGCATACGTCAGGTACAGACAGGATAGATCGAGTGAATCCTTAGAAGTGTATAAAGGAAGTAGGAGTATACTAAAGAGGGAATTAGGAGGGGAAAAAGAGAACATGAGATAGCTTTGGCAAACAGAATTAAGGAGAATCCAAAGGGATTTTACAAGGAACTTAAGGACAAAAGGGTAAGTAGAGAGGAAATACAGCCCCTCAAAGATCAGCAAGGCAGCCTTTGTGTGGAACCGCAGGAGATGGGGCAGATATTAAACGAGTATTTTGCATCAGTTTACTATGGAAAAGGACATGGAAGGTATAGAATATAGGGAAATAGATGGTGACATCCCGAAAAATTACCATATTACAGAGGAGGAAGTGCTGCATGTCTTGAAACACATAAAAGTGGATAAATTCCCAGGAACTGATCAGGTGTACCCTAGAACTCTGTGGGAGGCTAGGGAGTGATTGCTAGGTCTCTGCTGAGATATTTGTATCATCGATAGTCACAGGTGAGGTGCTGGAAGACTGGAGGTTGGCTAAAATGGTCCACTGTTTAAGAAGGGTGGTAATGACAAGCCAGGAAACTATAGACCAGTGAGCCTGACATCGGTGGTGGGAAAGTTGTGGGAGGGAATCCTGAGGGACAGGATGTACATGTATTTGGAAAGGCAAGGACTGATTAGGGATAGTCAACATGGCTTTGTGCATGGGGAGTCATGTCTCATAAACTTGATTGAGTTTTTTGAGGATTGATGAGGGCAGAGCAGTGGATGTGATCTATTTGGACTTCAGTAAAGCATTCAACAAGGTTCCCCATGGGAGATTGGTTAGCAAGGTTAGATCTCATGGGATACAAGGAGAACTAGCCATTTGGATACAGAACTGGCTCAAAGGTAGAAGACAGAGGGTGGTGGTGGAGGGTTGTTTTTCAGACTGGAGGCCTGTGACCAGTGGAGTGCCACAAGGATCGGTGCTGGGTCCACTACTTTTTGTAATTTATATAAATGATTTGGATGTGAGCATAAGAGGTATAGTTAGTAAGTTTGCAGATGACACCAAAATTGGAGGTGTAGTGGACAGCGAAGAGGGTTACCTCAGATTACAATGGAATCTTGATCAGATGGGCCAATGGGCTGAGAAGTGGCAGATGGAGTTTAATTTAGATAAATGGGAGGTGCTGCATTTTGGGAAAGCAAATCTTAGCAGGACTTATACACTTAATGGTAAGGTCCAGGAAGTGTTGCTGAACAAAGAGATCTTGGAGTGCAGGTTCATAGCTTCTTGAAAGTGGAGTCGCAGATATATAGGATAGTGAAGAGGCATTTGGTATGCTTTCCTTTATTGGTCACAGTACCGAGTATAGAGGTTGGGGAGTCATGTTACGGCTGTACAGGACATTGGTTAGGCCACTTTTGGAATATTGCGTGCAGTTCTAGTCTCCTTCCTATCAGAAAGATGTTGTGAAACTTGAAAGGGTTCAGAAAAGATTTACAAGGATGTTGCCAGGGTTGGCGGAATTGAGCTATTGAGAGAGGCTGAACAGGCTGGGGTTGTTTTCCCTGGAGCATCAGAGGCTGAGAGATGACCTTATGGAGGTATAAAAATCACGAGAGACATGGATAGGATAAATAGACAAAGTCTCTTCCCTAGGGTGGGTGAGTCCAGAACTAGAGGGCAGGTTTAGGGTGAGAGGGGAAAGATATAAAAGAGATCTAAGGGGCAACTTTTTCACGCAGAGGGTGTTACGCGTATGGAATGAGATGCCAGAGGAAGTGGTGGAGGCTGGTACAATTGCAATATTTAAAAGGCATCTGGATGGGTATATGAATAGGAAGGGTTTGGAAGGATATGGGCCGGGTGCTGGTAGGTGGGACTAGATTGGGTTGGGATATCTGGTCGTCATGGACGGGTTGGACCGAAGGGTCTGTTTCTGTGCTGTACATCGCTATGACTCCATGACTCTGTGCTGATGTTACTGTATGCTAAATGCAGATGGCTAACTGACTGAAGATATTACACTGACTCTGTATACAGTCAGACAGGTTGAAAGTGAGGTCAGTAATTTCCACATGTCACATGCCATGTAAGTATCTTAAAGGTACAAATTGTACTGTTTAAGAATCTATGCCATGATACACCATACCCCTTTTTTCCTTTTACATAGAAAATAGAACATAGAACATTACAGCACAGTACAGGCCCTTTGGCGCTCGATGTTGCGCCGCCCTGTCATACTAATCTGAAGCCCATTCCACCTATACTATTCCATGTACGTCCACATGCCTGTCCAATAATGACTTAAATGCACTTAAACTTGGCGAATCTACTTCCATAAGCCCTTCCTGAAGAAGGGCTTATGCCCGAAACGACGATTCTCCTGTTCCCTGAATGCTGCCTGTCCTGCTGCGCTTTTCCAGCAACACATTTTCAGCTCGAATCTACTTCCATTGCAGGCAAAGCATTCCATACCCTTACTACGCTCTGAGTAAATGAGAGTCATTTCCCGATAACACATAGAAAGATGCCTATAAATATAAGGTTGATTCACATTCAGATAACACCATGATAGACATACAACATAACTAGATCCAATCATTATCCATGAATTGGAGGAGTATCTTCACCCTGCAGTGTGATATCTGTCATCATGGATATATGCATCATTTGATATAGATAACATGGTCTGACATTTTTATCTTCATGTTGTGTGAAGGGTGGCTGGTGACATATAGTTTGGATAAATTGTCTATTTTTTCACAGAACTTGAATATTGCTCATTACCACATCATATGTCCTAGTGTGGACACAATGACATTGTATCTTTCCATGTCAGAAACTCATATGTATTGTTTTTGTTCAAGTTAGGATAACTATCAGCATGCTCATTGGTTATGTTCTTGTCCCATTTTCTCCCCACTTTCCAACAATGAGAATGTGGTTTAATGGTAAGAGTGCACAGGAACTGTCTGGATCTGTCTTCCAAGCATAAGAGCTGCTGGTGAGGGTAAAATGTTGAGTAGAAGAGTAGCACATAGGTTTAACATAGTTATCTAAAACAATGAGCATGTCACTTTACTTTGAATGATCATGGATTTTACAGTACAAACAGTACATTCTGTGAGATTAAGGATCATGAGCAGAAGGGGTAATACATTGAACACCCTAAGTCATGCACATCTTGGAAAGGTGTATTAGTGACCTACAGATAGTTGTCAAACATGGAATATTGCAGCTATTCATGGCATCAAGCTGAGAAAAATACTTGAAACCTGGAAAATTGGCTCCTCCAGGAATTTGCATGATCATCTCTTTAGTGCAATATTTTGTTGCTTTGAATGTAAACACACAATTTCAATGCTGTCATTTTTCAACAAACAAATAACAGAACTGCAACAATCAGCATGATACTCAACTTCCAAATGATACAGTATTGTATGACAGAATGGTAGCTCAGTAGTTAACATTGTTGCCTCACACTGCCAGGGATCGGACTTTGACTCCAGCTTTCGGTAACTGTCCGTGTAGAGTTTGACGTTCTCTCCATGTCCGCTTGAGTTTCTGCTTGGTGTTCTCATTTCCTGCCACTATTCAAAGATGTATAGCTTAGGTGAATTGGCCATGCTGAATTGCCCCATAGTGTCCAGGGATGTGTAGGTTAGGTGGATTAGCCATAGTTAAAGCAGCATGCTGGGGACAGGGTGGGGGTTTGGGATGATTTGCAGAGAATCAGTATGGACACAATGGGCCAAATAACTTCTTTCCGCACTGTACATATCACCGTATTGCAAGTCCCTTTTAGTTTTTCCTGAGTGTGAGTGCTGCAGTTACATGGAGAGTTGGCACTGGGTAGGGCATCTCATTTACAATGCAACAGTACTTTAAAGTTTTAATGTTTTAAACAACCTTTAAAGTTTCTGATAGCAGAAAATGTGTCAGTTAAGATTAATCAGGTCATAGCTTGTCTTTGTATTGCTCTCTGGATTTGTTGGTGATGCAAATGATGGATTTGTCACCTCCCAGAATGTGGTAAGATGCTTGCATCCATGCATAAGGGCAGACATTAGCTGGTCCATCTGTTCCAATTATGTCAAAGATTTTTGATGTCCATCTTGAGAGTCAGTATTAATACTTAAGATGAATAATATCAATGCATGGGATACCAAAGCCATTATGTGCAGTTAGCTTCACTGATTTGAACTTTACCACACTGTCCCAGTCTCCTGAATACATCTCATGTAAGATGCAGAAAGGGCTTATGCCCGAAACGTCGATTCTCCTGTTCCCTGGATGCTGCCTGACCTGCTGCGCTTTTCCAGCAACACATTTCCAGCTCTGATCTCCAGCATCTGCAGACCTCACTTTCTCCTCAAAGATGCAGAAAGGGATGACCTTTGTAATTACACCAGCGGCAATGCGTATAGTGCATACTGCCTATTCCTTTTGAGATGTATTACTCAGGTAGGGATAAAGGCTTTAGCTTTTGTGTTCAGGTTGTGCGTGATGTTTACTGTATGTATCAGGATTTGTAAACTGTTATGATGCTTCTTGGACTTTGTTGACATGATCTGTGCTGTGAACAGAATGTTGTAAACTGTTTTGACATTGTTCCTTAGTTGAGTGTTCTTCACACGCTGTTATGGAGCATTGTACCGTAATTGGACTTCTGACACATTTTTGCCAAACTTCTTTTCGTAGAACATAGCTTGCATATGTCACAAAGCACTGGGTACCACTATCTTGGTTGGGGAGACAAGCCACATCTCATACAAGATTTGGATGTACTCTAAGCCTATTAGTGGCTGCAATAGTGGTTGCAGAGTCAATTACTTGCAGATGCCGCTATCCTGCTGAATTCCTTCAAACTTGCAGCAAACTTCTAAGGGAGCATCAATCATATATTTTCGAATTTGTCCAAAAGTATCTGAAGGATTTGATGTGACTGGAAGCAATGAGCAGTTTCATGAGCTTTTCAGCTAAATTAGCTTTGTTGAAATCAAATTTAGTATCTTAATGTTGAAATGAGCCTACGAAACAGTCATATCCTGTCACCTGGCTGCTGTTGGTATGACATAAACTCAAGCTTGTCTTTCCTGAAATTGAGTCAAACTTTACACAGCATTTTAGTTTTGGTTATGGTTGTAACTTCAGCTCTGAACTCAGACAGAGTGATTGATGAATGTTAGGGAAAAAAGACTTCTTCAATTGCCACACTTAGCACATTTTCTGCCTTTAGTGTCCACTTACTGTCATTAACTAGCTGTCACAGCTCATTTTTAATGTCACTTACTGTCACTATGATGTGCTTTATGGCCTTCTATTTGTTAGCTGTGAAACATGTACCACAAGGAACCATGTTCTTGTTGAGTCAAAGCACTTGAAATTTACTTACAACAACAACTAATTACAAAACTATGATATATGCATGTAGTCTGAGGACAATGAGTACTGATCTACTATACAATGCATGTACATAGCAGCCTGACTATATTGATTCCATTGCACAGAGACAGTAACTGAATGTGAGGCAGGAACCATTATGTTGGAATGTCACATGTCATGATGCAACATAACTGTCTTTTATTTCAATTCATTCCAGAGAAATGGGCATCACTGGCTAGTCCAGCATTTAAGGCCAATCCCTGATTGCCCAGAAGACAGTTAAGAGTTAACCACATTGCTATGGGTCAGGAGTCACATGTAGGCCCGACCGGGTAAGGGTTGCAGTTTCACTTCTAAAAGGACAGTCATGATCCAGAATTATTTTCTGACAATCGACAATGGTCTCATTGCATTCTTTTTACCAGTTTTTTTTAATATTGGATTCAAATTCTACTATCTGCTGTGGTGGGATTCGAACTCAGGCCCAGAACAGTACTTATGTTTTTGGATAAACAGTCCAATGATAACGTTATGATGTTATTGACTCCCCTAAATGTGCCAGCCCGTGTCATCCTGAATCTACCCCACAACACAATAGGGATAGCATGGGAAGGTTGAGCTGGGGTAAAAGATTAGCTATGGTCTTGTTGAACAAGAGAACAATCCTGAAAGGCCATATAGCCTACCCCTCCTCCTATTTCTTATGTTCTTACTAAGGTGGTATGTAGATTTACCATCAAATCCCAAATTTTATATTCTATATCTCTTCACAGAAAACTCATTTGCTCATTAGTTTCTTTAGAGTCGTACATTTGGGTTGCTGTTTGTAATTACTTGTGAACCTAAATAACTATTGCTTTTCAACATCTCCAACTTTTCTCAATTCAAAATATAGTTAGTACTTCATAAATTAATGCATACTCCCTGACATTAACTTTCTCCTTTTCTCATCTTCTCAATACCCCAGTAACCTGTATTTCCTATTGCTCTTTATTAATTATGACTCTGGTTTCAGTATTGTCTGAATTTTGCACTCCTCTTCCTAGCCCTCCATCCTCATTGGTAATGTATACCGTGAGTAAAGGAGTTCCAGAATAAATCCCTATGATACACCATCCGACCCAACCACCTAGAAGTTTTGTCCATTTTGTTCCCTTTTTCATCTCGTCAATCCAATTTTTGATCCAAATTATCATCCTTTTTCTAATTTCATGCTGTTTACTCATCTCCAGTGGGATCATACATTGGACTTCACCAAGATCACCTGAAGAAGAACCAGACAATAACTTAAAGAAAACCAAAAGAGAAAATGCTAGAAAATCTCAGCAGGTCTGGCAGCATCTGTAAGGAGAGAAAAGAGCTGATGTTTTGAGTCTAACTGATTCCAGCATCCACAGCAATTTGCTTTTAACTTAAAGAAAACACCTAATTACTTCCATGTTCATTTCATTTCCTTCAATAAAAAAAACTTGACTTTCTTCACTGCACTCCATAATCTCAGGTATCGCCAAGTATCTTCAGGTCAAAAAAGAACTTTTGATGCATAATCACTGTTGTCAGAATTTGAAGCAGTCAATGACATCCTATTATATTCAATCATAGGTTTATAGAGCATTACAGCCCAGAACGAGGTCCTTCAGCCCATCATGTCCACCACTCTAATCTTGACTTGTCATCAAGCACCTATCTACTCTAATCCAACTTCCCAGCATTTCCCAACATGTGTTATAGTGTTTCAAATGTTCCACTAAATACTTCCCAAGTATGTGACTTTTACCACACTTTGCATCACTCTCGAAGTGAAAATTCTCTCTAAATCTTCTGCTCTGTACCTTGTAATTTATCCTTCTACTAAGAGGAAACTTATCCATGCTAATCATAATCTTGTAGACCATGTAGAATAATAATCTTGTGGAATTGAGTATAGAAGCAAAGAGGTCCTTCTGCAGCTGTACAGGGCCATGGTGAGACCGCACCTGGAATACTGTGCCCAGATTTGGTCTTCAAATTTGAGGAAAGACATTCTGGCTATTGAGGGAGTGCAGCGTAGGTTCACGAGGTCAATTCCCGGAATGGCGGGACTATTTTACACTGAAAGATTGGAGCGACTGGGCTTGTATATGCTTGTGTTTAGAAGGCTGAGAGGGGATCTGATTGAGACGTATAAGATTTTTAAAGGATTGGACACTCTGGAGGCAGGAAGCATGTTTCCGCTGATGGTTGAGTCCCGAACCAGAGGACACAGTTTAAAAATAAGGGGAAGGCCACTTAGAACAGAGTTGAGGAGAAACTTCTTCACCCAGAGAGTGGTGGGTGTATAGAATGCTCTGCCCCAGAAGGCTGTGGAGGCCAAGTCTCTGGATACTTTCAAGAAAGAGTTGGATAGAGCTCTTAAGGATAGTGGAATCAAGGGTTATGGGGATAAGGCAGGAACAGGATACTGATTGAGGATGATCAGCCATGATCATAATGAATGGTGGTGCTGGCTCGAAAGGCAGAATGGCCTACTCCTGCACCTATTGTCTATTGTCTACTGTCAATCAAGTCCCCTCTTAGCCTTTTCTGCTCCAAGGAAAACACCCCCAGCATTTGGTCTACGTAGTCTCATTTCAGAGCTGAAATGCTCCAGCCCGTGGGCTCCTAGTGAATCTCCTCTGTACTCCCTCTCCAGCGCAAACATATCCTTCCTGTTGTGTGGTGGCCAGAATTGCACGTGGTACTGTGGCCTAGCCAATGTCCCATACAGCTCTATCATAACCTTCCAGCTCCTGTATTCTGTGCCAAGACTAATAAAGGCAAGTATCCTATTTGCTATTTTAACCGTCCTATCCACCTGTCCTGTTGCCTTCAAGGATCCATCTACATGCACACAACAGTCCTTCTGAACCGCAGTGCTGCCCAGTACTCTGCCATTCATCATATACTCCCTCGCCTTGTTTAGTTCTCCCAAAATGTGTCACTTCATACATACTTATCAACGGCAATTACAACTAATATTTATATAGTGCCTTTAATGTACTAAAACATCTCAAGTTGCTTCACAAGAGAGCCATAACACAAAAGAAAGATACTGAATCAGAAAAGATGATATGAGGTCAGATGACCAATCGTATAGTCAAAGAGGTGTGTTTGATGCTGGAAAACTGTGAGTTAGAGAGGTTGAATTTTATAGTTGGTGGGGGGGTTGCAGGGAGGTGCGGAGGTGGGATTCCTCAGCTGATAGCCTGGGTAACCGAAGGCAGGAACACAAATGCTGGTGTAATGCCGAATGAATACCTAAATGTGCATGCTTTCGATGATGGGGAATGAGAAACTTAGGAGAAGCTTATAAAAACAATAGCAACCTCCATTTATATGGCCACTATAACTTGGAAAATCATGGCAAGAAGTATAATTGAGACAGAAAGGAAATTGTAGGTTTGTGGAAGAAATGCGGAAGGATCAGTGGTAGGTAGAGCAGTGGCAATGCATTGAAAAATACAGGTTTTGTAAGGTAATCTCAGTGGGATGACCTTTGGAATCAGCATGTGCAGTAAGTCCAAGGTCTCAATGTACGAACCTGATATTGAAGTGCCCAGGAGGCTGCTTTAAGGATAGGCTGACATGGTAATTTTAGACTTGTGCTCAGTAGGAAAGGATCATATCCATGAGCGGAGATAAAAGATTGCTTGTAATTCTTCATACATTTTACGTGGTGACTGCACATCACTGTTCTGATAGTAGGGCATTTGAATTCGATGAGCCGCATCTTTGAACAATTGCAGAGACGAGAGTTACAATTTGGAAGGTTAGCAAAAGCAAGCTGCCGAGGAATGCTGATAATATTTCATTTTGAGCATCGGCTGGTACTTAATCTTTAATAAAGCACTAATAATATAATTGATTAAAAAAATTATACAATAACATTGTAATTATATTACTATAAATCATTAACATATGTTTTTTAAAAAAGCTAATATCCCACTATAATAACTCATTAGAATATTACAGTGACCTGCAAAAGTGAACTACGATGTAAGTGCTTTATAAATATTTCATAGTGGCTCATGGCATATTATTAATTAATGGAAATGATAACCTCATGAGTTCTTATATCAGAAGATGGTGAACATTTTACATAATCTCTAGCTGACATCAGCCTTTCCTATGGTGTGTGGCACCACTAGTAGAATTCGACAAATCCAGTCACTTGTAGATGTAAACAATTCTTGGTGAATTATAAAAGAAATGAAAAATTGCATCGATAGAGCACCTTTCACAACCACCAGATATCTCAAAGGACAGTACAGTCTATACATTATTGCGATGAAGTGCCGTCATTGCTGTAGTACAGGAAACACAGCTGTCGATTTGTACAAAGCAAGCTCCCACAAACTGTAATACAATATTAGCCACATAAAATGTTTGTTGTGACATTGATTAAAGGATAAACATCAACAGCAAACTTAGGGTAGCACCCTTGCCCTTCCTTGAGTTAGTGCTTTTGCATCCCACTGAGAAGGCAAAAAAGGCCTCTCTCACACCCGAAAAGCAGCATCCTCTCAGTATTGCTTTGGAATATCTGGCTTGGTTTTTATGCTCAAGTTCTGCAGTGGGGTTTAAATCCATAACCATCTGCCTTGGTTGTAAGGGCACTGTACGCTGAGTCACAGCTGAAGTTGTGTGCACAGCAATACGCAACTACAGCGTAATTATTATTCAGTTAAATGATAGTTAATGGCAACTTATTACTTGTTCAACCACAGAATGAGAGTAAATCCCAATTGCAAATACTCCACAACCAAGGAGCAGCGCTCTGAAAGCTTTCAAATAAACCTGTTGGATTATAACCTGGTGTTGTGTGATTTTTAATTTAGTAAATCCCAAAACACAGAAATGTAAAATGTGGAATTGGTGCATTTTCTCATGTAATTTGCCAGTTTATTTTTTGATAATTCACCCTGCGTTGTCAATTCTGTAATATCATGGAGAGCCATGATACTTGTTGTTCTTGGTCCTGGAAGACAATGGTACACGATGAGCTCTACCTGTAATAACAATTCCAGTGTTAACTGAAACACAAAGCTGGAAGAGCTAAGGCGGGTACACCTACATATGATCCTCGAGCAAAATCCAATGTTCTGAAGAGAAAGTCAGTGTGTTGAGTCTTACATTTGACTCCTGCATGCCTAAGGGGAAAAAAAATGGTGTTCTACATCCCTTGTTGGGTGATATTCTAGATTGCGTCATGTATGCACATAAGGAAATACATAGTCACATAAAATACATGCCTACACAAGCATGCATACATTTATACATAGAGATGCATATCTCATGCTTATTTATTTGCCAAAATTGATTTACAACTTTTTTATTAGTTCTTTTTATTCTGATTTCCTCATCCTTGTGCTTTGACTGTGCAATGCCGACTTACATTTATATTGCACTGTTAACATAGGAAAATTGTCCTGTGGCACTTTGTAGGAGAGTTTGCAAACAAAATCTGATATTCAATCAAACATTGATCCACACTGGTAAATTTTAATATGTGCAACTAAACTGCTGGGTTGTAAGAAGAACCTTAGTAAACAAAAAAATGTTGGCAAGGTCCAGGAATGGAAATCCAGAGCTTAAGGCCTAGGCGAGTGAAATCCAGATTGTGTGAGGTAGATATGACTAAAATCTACTGTTTGGAATACCAGGTCAGGTACAGCAGAAGGCAGAGAGTGGATGTAGTTTACTCAGCAACTGTTTAGAATTGCAACATTTCCCATTAAATCAAGTTGGGCAGACACCAAAGTGCAGGTGATGATTCCAACACTCAATTCAATCCTGCAAAATGTATAATATGAATCAAAACATTGAAGTGTAAAAGATGGAAAGTGAAAGAAAGTTGCAGAATAGGAAAAGATGAGAAAGGAAATCACTAGAAAAGAAATCCTTTCGTGATCACAGTCATTCCAAAGTGCTTTCCAACCAACGAAGTGTAGTCACTATTACACTGCAAGAAGCATGGTTGCCAATTTATTGATAATTAGAGCTCATAAACGACAGTGTGATAGTCTGATTTTGTGATGTTGGCTGAGAAACTTAAATTGGCCAAGACACTGGAAAAATTCTCTTGCTCCTTCACATTGACCTGGGAGAATAAATGATGCCATTGGTTTAATGTTTCATTTGAAATATGGCAGCTCCATCAGTGCAGCGCTCCCTCAGTGATGAAAATAGCACTGTCGCTTCCTGCCCTTGCTATATTCATCCAGTGGACAAATATATTACTTCTTTCTATCATTAGCGATGTATAATCAAGAAGATGTGAGAAAGTTAAAGGAGAATATAATAAGCAGTGGGACACAGTGTAAATCTTTCCCACTCAGCTTTGTCCATGAGTGATTTTTATTACTATGCAATAGGAAATTCTTTTCAGGTTTGATTGAAATATAAGCACAGCACATATGCATGTTTACTCCTGAGTGCAGACCAAGGGGACAAAGATACTTGTGTTCCTCTGGGAATATTAGTAGTGCAATGGTTTTTGTTTAGTTATACCAACTTGGATCTCCATGAGGTGGAATATAGCCAGAGATGAGACCTGAGACCGGTTCTGTTCGCCGAGCTGGGAATTTGTGTTGCAGACGTTTCGTCCCCTGTCTAGGTGACATCCTCAGTGCTTGGGAGCCTCCTGTGAAGCGTTTCTGTGATCTTTCCTACGGCATTTGTAGTGGTTTGAATCTGCCGCTTCCGGTTGTCAGTTCGAGCTGTCCGTTGCAGTGGTCGGTATATTGAGTCCAGGTCGATGTGCTTATTGATTGAATCTGTGGATGATGCCATGCCTCTAGGAATTCCCTAGTTGTTCTCTGTTTGGCTTGTCCTATAATAGTAGTGTTGTCCCAGTCGAATTCATGTTGCTTGTCATCTGCGTGTGTGGCTACTAAGGATAGCTAGTCGTGTCATTTCATGGCTAGTTGGTGTTCATGGATGCGGATCGTTAGCTGTCTTCCTGTTTGTCCTATGTAGTGTTTTGTGCAGTCCTTGCATGGGATTTTGTACACTACATTGATTTTGCTCATGCTGGGTATCGGGTCCTTCGTTCTGGTGAGTTGTTGTCTGAGAGTGGCTGTTGGTTTGTGTGCTGTTATGAGTCCTAGTGGTCGCAGTAGTCTGGCTGTCAGTTTGGAAATGCTCTTGATGTATGGTAGTGCGGCTAGTTCTTTGGGTTGCGGCATGTCCTTGTTCCATTGTCTCTCCCTTAGGCATCTGTTGATGAAATTGCGGGGGTATCCGTTTTTGGCAAATACATTGTATAGGTGTTCTTCTTCCTCTTTTTGCAGTTCTGGTGAACCCTAGCCAGAGAAACAATAGCTAACCTGCTGGACATACAGAACAGACAACAGGACAGGGAACCTATCAACAAAGACGGCATACTCAAGCTACTGGACCTGTGCCTCACAACACACTTCACATTCAACAACCAAATATATGAACAAATCAACGGCACACCCATGGGCTCACCCATCTCTGGACTCATAGCAGAAGCAGTAATGCAAAGATTAGAACAAACAGTCTTACCGCAAATTCAACCCAAACTCTGGGTCAGATATGTGGATGACACCTTTGTAATCATTAAAAACACAGAAATAGAGAACATACACCGGATTATCAACGCCACACTCACAGGAATCCGATTCACTAGAGAGGAAGAAAAGGACAACCAACTCCCAGTCCTAGACGTGATGTTACAGAGAACACCTAACGGAGAATTCACCACAAAGGTATACAGGAAAGCCACACACACAGACCAAGTCCTGAACTATGAAAGCAACCACCCTAACACACACAAAAGAAGTTGCATCAAGACACTATTCTTGATAGTACACCAGAACTGCAAAAAGAGGAAGAAGAACACCTGTACAATGTATTCGCCAAAACGGATACCCGCGCAATTTCATCAACAGATGCCTAAGGGAAAGACAACGGAACAAGGACATGCCACAACCCAAAGGACTAGCCACACTCCCATACATCAAGAGCATTTCCAAACTGACAGCCAGACTACTGCGACCACTAGGACTCATAACAGCACACAAACCAACAGCCACTCTCAGACAACAATTCACCAGAACGAAGGACCCGATACCCAGCATGAGCAAAATCAATGTAGTGTACAAAATTCCATGCAAGGACTGCACAAAACACTACATAGGACAAACAGGAAGACAGCTAACGATCCGCATCCATGAACACCAACTAGCCACGAAACGACACGATCAGCTATCCTTAGTAGCCACACACGCAGATGACAAGCAACATGAATTTGACTGGGACAACACTACTATTATAGGACAAGCCAAACAGAGAACAGCCAGGGAATTCCTAGAGGCATGGCACTCATCCACAGATTCAATCAATAAGCACATCGACCTGGACACAATATACCGACCACTGCAACGGACAGCTGGAACTGACAACCGGAAGTGGCAGATTCAAACCACTACAAATGCCGGAGGAAAGATCACAGAAGCACTTCACAGGAGGCTCCCAAGCACTGAGGATGTCTCCTAGACAGGGGATGAAACATCTGCAACACAAATTCCCAGCTCGGCGAACAGAACTACAACAACGAGCACTCGAGCTACAAATCTTCTCACAAACTCTGTGCTGTTACTATTGAGAAACCCATCTAATGAGGAGATTGGCTTTATCAATTAAAGGAATTTAAGTGTGAAATTGTGCCTGAACGTTTTGCCATGAGAATATCTCAGAGAGTGGGTCAATCAGGAAAGTAATGCTATTGAGCAAAACCCAACAGTCTGGTGTATTTATAATCAGCTGTTCCTTTCTAGTTATTGTACTTTAACAACCTTTTTATTAAGCGCATAATAATTATTTATAGCAATGTTATTACAATGTCATTAAACAACTGTTCTTTTTCATATCGCTAATAGTTCCTAAAGTTGAGATATTGAGGCTTTGCTAAACATTAAGTGCCAGTTTTATGGCAGGCACTAAAAATGAAGTGTTACTGGAGTGAGGGAGATTTGTGTTCAAATATTCTAATTCTTTGCTTTAATCTTTTTTCAATAGTCTGCGCAGATTTGCAAAATAGCAACTGGCACTTATGCTGAGCATAATGTTTAATGTATTCTGTAATATTAAGGGTTCAAATTACTTTCTAAGCAATGATTAACAGATGGGTTTTCTGTAATATTTTATTTCCAATACTAATGAGAGCCAAATTCACAATTGTCTGGATCTTCTGGTTATTCAAACATACGGCGGATATTATATTGTCAATGTAATTCGAAAATGTTTTTCTTTACTGTGAGATGACTTTTAAAATGAGTACGTGTGTTTATGCCCCGAGTCATATATTAAACGTATAAATATAGAATAATACATACCTATGAGGAAAATGTCATCTATGTGTTTATTTATACTTATGTGTCAATGTTTATGTTTCTTTTAGTATTTTAAAAAAATCTATCTTCAAGCTTTATTGTGTTCTCACTATAAAAATGTTCTTGAAAATTTCCTTATTTTGTGAAAAAAGGGTGTTATAGTTCTCTCAGGGTTGTTGTGTTAACATGCCCCTTTACATGCACAGTATAGTCTGGATCTATGGATAGTGATTGTTGAGGCTCTAAGTTTCTTTTTATCACACAACTGACCTGGAATATTCCACTCATAACCACCTACCATTGAGAAAGGAATTGTTATGCCACATTATGAATGTATCTTCCTTGATAATCAAGTCCCGTGATGGGTCTTGAACCTGATACATATAGGTCAAAGGCAGAGTGAAGTATGAAGAATAATTGTATTATTGAAGCTGTCATCTTTGGGTTATCAAAATTAGCTTTCAAAAATTGGAAGATTAGAATAGGAAAGAAAGTCTAAAAGAGTTAAATCCATTTTAAGGTCCAGTGATGAAACTGGTCAAGGGGAGACAATTAATGTTTCCTGATCTCAATGCAATAACTGCTACATGCCAGACCCACAGTGTACACTATGGTACAGATCCAACAACATCTTAAACATAAGTCATGTCTTCAACATCACAAAACATCCCAATCCAATTCACAAAATTGCATTAAAGCACAGAATCTGAAACAGAGCCACATGGAGGGATAACAGGACAAGTAACCAAAAACATGCTCAAACTATTAGGTAAGGAATGACTTAAAAGGAGGAAGAACAGATGGCAAAAAGTGCTTTAGCAAGAAATTGCAATGTTGAAGAAGCAGAGAGAGGGCATGGTTACCAGTGGTGAGGGTAAAATCACAGGGGCCCAGATATCCAGAGGAGCTTTCAGAGACAGGAAGGAATAAGTCCATAGAAGGTTTTGGAATCAAGGATGAAAATTGTATAATAAAGACACTTCTAGACTGGGAGCCAAATCAATGTGAACATGGAATGTGAAAGAGGCCATATGCAGCAGAAGTTTGAGTGAAATCAATTTTAAATAGGGAGGAATGTGGGATGTTGTTCACTAGTGCATGAGAATAGTCGAATCAAGAGGTGTGAAAGGATGGATAATGTACACTTTCCGGCCTCTGGTATGGTGTTTTTATGGGTTTCAATAAGCAGTACAATCATATATATTGAATTTATTTTGTGTTGCATGAACATGAGCTGAAGAAAAATAGAAATCACAGTGATTTCATTTGAGCCATTGTACATAATTCACATCAAATTCATTCTCTCTTGCATATCCCTGAGTTCCATCACTTCATCATTTTGTGGCATAACTTCTGCTGCCTAAGTCACAAGCTCTGCATTCCCTCTTTATTCACCTTTACTTCTGCACCCCTTTCTTCCCATTTAAGAGGTTCCCAAGTATTTACTTTTCTGACTGACATGTCGAACAGCTACCCTAACATTTCCTCATGGTGTCAAAACCAATCTCATATTATAATATTAAAATCCCTTTAGAAGAGCAAGTGATGCTTTAAAATATACAATGAATGTCTATCATGATAATTACAACTTAATGTACACTGTTAATGTACACTGATAGAACAGTAAATTTTCAACTTTATACAGTGCAGTGTCACATCGTTCAATAATGTCTCAATTCACTTCACCTTTAATAAATTGCTTTGAGGTGAGTGCCTGTTGTTTTGCAGGCAGACATGTAATCCCAGAGCAGCACTTCACATACAGCCATTGGATAAATGACCACTTAGTTTTACCCTTGACTCTTCTTAGTAAACAGATGCAGAACATCAATATAATCAGAGCCGTGTAAAAAGGATTGCACAATAAGACTATTGGACTGTGAGTAACACCAAAATAAAACATTTTACTTCACTATTCCAAAAGAATTCATTCATGATTTGGCAGCTACTTACCTGATCGAAGCGCATGTACAAATTGATCTTTTTCCAAAGTCCTAGCACATGTCTTATGTGACTGATTACCTAGTCTGGTACAATTCTTCATTCTCCATGACTGTAGTTTAGTAGGTTGAAGGCTGCTGATCCTCCACTGTAGGCAATTGAGATGCTGGATGACTTTAAGGAGTGCTGACCATTGAAGACCCAACTACAGACAGTTTGCAACTCGACTTTGGCTGGGGCAGTCTGCATCCACTGCTATTTTCCCCTCCACCATTGATTGAGAGGCAGGCAAAGGTGAGGAAGGCAGGTGTGCTGTCATTCTAAGGGAGGATTCTATGGAGACCCCATTCTCAGGGGTCTTAGTCTCCACAACAGATGTACTGCAAGCAAGAACAGAGTGACATCTTGCTGGGAGATTCTTGAAGGATCTATCCTTGCTTGCCCTTTGACTGTGGAAGCCACTGGAGATGCTGGATGCCAGCATTTGTCAGAGCTACTAGTAAAGTTGCCAGAACTGTGTTATGACCAGAGGGCTAATGGGTTGAGAAGTGGCAGATGGAGTTTAATTCAGATAAATGCGAGGTGCTGCATTTTGGGAAAGCAAATCTTAGCAGGACTTATACATTTAATGGTAAGGTCCTAGGGAGTGTTGCTGAACAAAGAGACCTTGGAGTGCAGGTTCATAGCTCCTTGAAAGTGGAGTTGCAGGTAGATAGGATAGTGAAGAAGGCATTTGGTATGCTTTCCTTTATTGGTCAGAGTATTGAGTACAGGAGTTGGGAGGTCATGTTGCAGCTGTATAGGACATTGTTTAGGCCACTTTTGGAATATTGCGTGCAATTCTGGTCTCCTTCCTATCGGAAAGATGTTGTGAAACTTGAAAGGGTTCAGAAAAGATTTACAAGGATGTTGCCAGGGTTGGAGTATTTGAGCTATAGTGAAAGGCTGAACAGGCTGGGGCTGTTTTCCCTGGAGCGTCAGAGGCTGAGGGGTGACCTTATAGAGGTTTATAAAATTATGAGGGGCATGGATGGGGTAAAAAGGCAAAGTCTTTTCCCTGGGGTCGGGGAGTCCAGAACTAGACGGCATAGGTTTAGGGTGAGAGGGGAAAGATATAAAAGAGATCTAAGGGGCAACTTTTTCACACAGACGGTGGTACGTGTATGGAATGAGCTGCCAGAGTATGTGGTAGAGGCTGGTACAATTGCAACATTTAAGAGGCAGTCGGATGAGTATATGAATAGGAAGGGTTTGGAGGGATATGGGCCGGGTGCTGGTAGGTGGGACTAGATTGGGTTGGGATATCTGGTCGGGATGGACGGGTTAGACTGAAGGGCCTGTTTCCATCCTGTACATCTGTATGACTATGACAGGAGATGTGCACTGGAAATCAAGCCCTGCTACTCCACAAGTCGTCCCAAAAGTGTCCATACCTTATTAAATTGCCAACACAGAACAAGAGATATTTGCACTAAATTTCCTCCTTAAACTCAAAAATAATTCATTTGTAAAAAAACAAATGTATTCTTTAAACACATAGCAAACTGGTTATCATCTAAGCTATTGTGCAGAACCAAACTACATCCCCCTTAATTGTAAAACACACAAATTCATTCACACACAGGACAAGATACATAGCTCGGCAGAACAATTATGAATGAAAGAATAGCTAAAACCCAAACTAACCGGGTAGAATGAAGTGACTTTCACACAGGTTCATAGCTCCTTGAATGAGGCCATGCTACTTTCAATAGTATATCAGTGCCTAATTAACTAACTCAGTTCAGATCGCCAATCAGTTAGACTCAGGTCCCATAATCAGATTAACAGTTCAGCTTTCAGGCCTCTTCTTGACTTCAGCCTCTTTGTCTAGTAATTAATATCATAAACAAACACTTACCTCTCTTTTAAAAGCTCTTCTCCCAAAATCCCTTGGCTTTTTATAAACAGCAGACAATATCCAGTTCTTCTGATCTTTCTAATATTTTGCAAAACAGAAGTAGCCTCCTGAGCCAGAAATGGAAAAGGGAACAACAAAGCAACAACGGAACATAAAGAAGGCATTTAGTCCCTCAAGCTTGTTCTGCCATTCAATAGGATCCTGGCACTTCTGCAATCTAACTCCATATGCCCACCTTTGTCCCATGTTTATTAATATTTTTAGCTTTAAATAATCTATAATTCATGTTTTAAAATTAATATTTGATCTGACATTGATTTTGAATAGTGGAGGAGAGTTCCAAAATCATACCCTGCTGCCTGTGAAGAGGAACTTCCTAATTTCAGTTCTGGAAAGTCTGACTCGAATGTTTAGACTATCTGCCCTAATCCTATTCACTCCAACCAATGGAATGAGTTTCTCTGTACCTGCCCTGTCTGTTCTATGATAACTTTGAGCAAATAATGCTTGAAGTTTATAAATTCCATACAATGCAACATTTGATTAGGTATTCCCAAATCATAATTTCCCTTTGGAGTTCAGGTACAATGCTGGAAAAACAAAAGCACACTCCAGGATTCCAAGATGGCAGCTGAGTAGAATGCTCCAGCTGGAGCTCATTCACTCTGTCTGTTCCTTTTCTTTATTTCCCCTTTTTCTTTCTGTCTCTTTTTTATCTCTTCTGCCAGAGGACCCGGAGGAGAGTGGGGGCAGTGGTCAGCCGGCCCAGGGCAAAGATGACTACTTGTTAGGAACTGGTGGAGCCCGGTCAGACCACATAGAATTCCTTATAGAAAGACTATAATGTCTATCTTTTTAGCTTTAGTTCTTATTTTCCTAACTTATACCATGTATATCTGGAACATTTTTCTTTATTTTCTCTATTTTTCGTACCTAAGATTTATATCTAGGTACTTTGTATCTAAGATGGCACCATGTATTGGTGACATTGTACACTTTTCGCTGTACTCCTGTTCTTTGTAACTTGAGTACACTTGACAATAAACATAATTCTAATTCTAATTCCCTACCAGGCCAGAACTGCTGACAGTTCTCCAGATGTGGGTCGAGAGTGTGGCACTGGAAAAGCACAGCCAGTCAGGCAGCATCCGACGAGCAAAAGAATCAATGTTTTGGGCATAAGCCCTTTATCAGGATACTTGATGAAGGGTTTATACCCGAAATGAGATTCTCCTGTTTCTTGGATGCTGCCTGACCTGTTGTGCTTTTCCAGCACCACACTCTTGACTCTGATCTCCAGCATCTGCAGCCCTCACTTTCTCCTAGTTCTCCAGATGTGGTCTAACCAAGGCTTTGGACAGCTAAAGCAGGCCAACAACTGCCATAACAATACAGCACAGTACAGGCCCTTCGACCCTTGATGTTGTGCCAGTCTTTTATCCTCCTCTAGGATCAAACTAACCTACATACCCTTCATTTTACTATCATCCATGTGCCTATCCAAGAGTCGCTTAAATGTCCCTAACGTATCTGACTCTACTACCACTGCCGGCAGTGCATTCCACGCACCGACTACTCTCTGTGTAAAGAACCTACGTCTGACATCTCCCCTAAACCTTCCTCCAACCACCTTAAAATTATGCCCCTTGTGATAGCCATTTCTGCCCTGGGAATAAAGTCTCTGACTATTCACTCTACCTATGCCTCTCCTCATCTTGTACATGTCTATCAAGTCGCCTCTCACCTTTCTTCCCTCCAATGAAAGAAGTCTAGCTCCCTCAACCTTCCTTAATAAGCTATGTCATTCAGTCGAGGCAGCATCCTGGTAAATCTCCTCTGCACCCTCTCTAAAGCTTCCACATCCTTTCTATAATGAGGCGAACACAACTGAACACAATATTCCAAATCCGGTTTAACCAGGGCTTGATAGAGATGCAGCATAACCTCGTGGTTCTTAAACTCAATCCCCCTGCTAATGAAACCAACACACCATATGCCCTCTTAACAACCCTATCAACTTAGGTGGCAACATTGAAGAGGTTGGCAGTTGGTATCATGGGCAAACAGAGATAGGAGCCTAAATCTTCAATAATTTAACAGCATGGTAATTATTTCAAATAATCAGGTGCTTCAGCTGATAATCCCACACTGTACCCATTCAGGGCCTGAAAAATCACTAAACTCAATTTCAATCCCTTTGAATCCAGTTCAAGTGCACATTACATTTGAATTGAATGTTAAATCCACAGTATGAAACTATGCTGGTTTGATTTTTAAGCCTTTTTCTTTTTATCATACTTCTCCATTCTTCAGGCATCCTTTATCCTCCAGGACTTTGACAAAGTGGTTGTTACTGATGTCTCAGCTTGTGAACACATGTCATAGTTAAGCTCACAAATATTTACTGGAGTGTTCAATGAACAGCAGTTAGAAGCAAGAAATCCAGCTGATTCACTCTTCCTTGATCCAGGATCATAGGGGATAACAGCAGTCAATGTTCCAAAAACAGTGCAGCTAAAATGGCCTAACCAAGTAGAGGTAGGAGATCAAAACTGGGGCTTTTCAAGGTCATTGATTAAACACACTGCTACTTTGAAGAAGTGTCAATTTTTAAAGTGAGTCTTGAACTGCACGTGCTGATCTAATTGTTAGATCACTATTCATGTTGCATTTTTCTTCTCCTTGAGCTCACTTAGTAAATAAATCAACTGCACTTATGGGATTGGTTAAAAATACATAGGTTTATTCATTTAGCATTTGAGAAGTTGATAAGAGCATTACACAGTTGAGGAACTGGTACACGTGTAAGCTGTATTTTCCTTAAAACGAATGTGAGATACAAACCAACCCCATCTGAACAATATATCTTTTACCCCCTCAGTATGATATACATTCACTTAAAGGTCTATCACAATAGGTTAGAGATTCATACACATGCTTTATTCTCCTTACTCAGAACCATAAACTGAAATCACTCAATTTTTAAAGACTCTGCATCCAGCCCTCGTCCTCAGCCTTCCCAAACAATTCTAATGTATTATCGAATGTGATTATTATTCCAGAATACACTTATACCTCAATATATCCAAACAATAGGGCATATTTTAATATAATGAAGAAAAACATCAGGCAAGGTGTATTGTGGGTTTCCGATTCTCTCGTCTATTTATAACCCAGTTCCCGTTTGGTCTCTTATTTATTATGTGGAATGCCAGTTTTGGACTGGGATGGACAAAGTTAAAAATCACACAACACTAGGCTACAGTCCAACAGGTTTATTTGGAAGCACTAGGTTTCGGAGCGCTGCTCCTTCCGAAAGCTAGAAACCTGTTGGTCTATAACCTGGTGTTGTCTTATTTATTATGAATCATTCATTCTTGAAAAGCCAACTTCCTTTTCACTGCAGTCAATAAGCAGGCATAAAGTGAGAGTAATTCCAACAGTCTGGAAAATGTACAACTTTTTTTATTAAAGCAGACATTTTGGCCACAATATAAAACCAATGCCAATGTTATTATTCTGGCACAGAGATATGCATTTTTTGACACTTCCCAAAAAGGAAACCAAATGAGATAATCAACACGTAGCATAAGGGATAAAATAAGATTATATGTAGTGACAGGGAAAAGAAAACACAGCAAGCCAGCAAGAAGTGATGTGCAGGAATGTAATTACAGAGAGTCAAGTGTAAGTTTTTCCATGATGATAATGCAGGTAACTTTACACCATCATTACTATTTTTCATTTCTGTCACATGTATGCAGTACATTTTACCATTCAATTATGGCTCAATTACAGCTAAACATCTTTAGGTAACCGTGCTATGCTAATTGAGTATTGTAATTAATTGTTGCCTGGGTTGCATTTCAACTGACACCAGTATGGTCAGTCTATCATTTCAAGAGACATTGCAGGACTGCAATAAATGGGGAGTGCAAATCAACATAAATACTTCCCTATTCAAGATTAACATGTATCTTTGTATAATATCTAATATCAATTTAGGTAGAATTAATCTGCAGTCCTACATGATAACGAGAATGAAATCTTGTAATGAAATAGATTCCTATCACAGAGAATAAACACTAAGTTTAGCCATTTGAGATATCTGTCAATCATCTCTGATTTCTGCATCTATCTGCTATAAATGATTGCTGGATCTCATCTTCCTTCATCTGCTGAGTATTGTAACTTTATCCACTGTCACACTCTGAATAAATAAGCCCACAGAGCTTTGACTGCTGTCTTCTGGTAGAGATGACAAAAAGAAGGATGACTGCTTCAGATTTTGTTGTCTTCCTGAGCTACATGATGCATTCAGAGAATTAAAATTTCAACAAGTCATTTGCTGATAGCCACTCTACTGATGTGCTGTACCCAGCTTCAATTTCTTGTGGCTGTGGCAGACACTTGGAAGGCAGCAACATGTTTTGGCTCCATGCCATTTCTAAGACATTTTGTTTGTGTGTCTTTGATGCCGTAGCTAACAAGGTCGCTTGACCAGAGAAAGCTACACAAAAATGCACAATACTCCATCTTGATCAACGAGCATGATTCCTTGTCTGACAACACTGCAAATTTATAACATAATTTAGACGATGCCTGTTTTTAAGTTACTCCATGGCCTCACCCCCTCACTTTATCTATAATCTTCTCCAGTGCTATAAATAGCCTGCAAAATGTGCTCTCCTCCAGCTCTGACCTCTTGCACACTCTCAATTTCCATTGCTCTTCCATTAGTAGCCAGACCTTCAGTTACTGTCCCCAAAGGTATTCCCTCTCTAAACCTCTCTTGCTCTCTATTTTCCTTTCTCCTCCTTTAGCTCACTCCTTAATACCTGCCTCTTTGATCAATCTTTTCTGTGCTGATATCACTTTTATAATTTGGGGTCAAACTTTGGGATCACTCTTGTGCAGCACTTTGGGATCTTTTACATCATTAAATGCTCCTCATTAATGCAAGCTGTGACTATTGTTACATATGTAGAAGTCGACTAATCATTAAAACTTTGTTTCCAAAATTTTACACAAACTGAATATTATCTGCTGATTTGAATACATCCGAAAGGTAGTGGGACCTCAGTTCAGTATTCCAGAAACAGTTGTGTTCAGCTGCCCCTTACCATTAAATGGGGATGTTTGCTGATGATTGCTCTATGTTCAACTTTCAGATACTGAAACACGTAACAGCACCTGGACCACATCAGATTTGGCTGATAATTAGTAAGTAACTTTTGCAAGAACTGGAGCATGAGCATCATCAATGATAAAGATCCTAGCCACTAACATCTGGCATTAAATGGCATCATCATGGCTATCATCAATATTTGCCATTGAGCAAAAAGCATTTGTACAGCCTTAATGGTCAGCCTTCTTTCACAGAACTAAATGAAATCAAAGTTACAAATAAAGAAATATTCCAAATTGTGGAAAATTAATAAGATTTAATTAAATGTCCTTGCTTATTCAATAGCTTAAAACATTAAAGATTTGAATAGCCTGCTTGTTGTCATCCCATCCCCCACCTCAAGCATTCATACCTTCCACCACTGACAAAGCACCAACACTGTGCACCATCTCCTAGGTGCACTGCAGCGACTCCTTCAACTACATTTGCTAAATCCACAACCTCTATCATCAAGATGAAAAGGAACAGCAGATGCAATGGAGGACCACCATATTCAACTTCCTCTCCAAGTCATACACTATCCTGATTTGGAATTATATCACTATTGCTTCAGTGTTCCTGGGCCAAAGCCCTGGAACCCTCTTGCCACACTGTGCTATACCCACTCAACCTGGACTACAGCAGTTCACGCAAATGGCATACCATCACGTTCTAAAGGGCTGTTAGGGACAGGCAATATATGTCGGTCTCATGAATGATTCATCTATCTCTCAATTACACAGCTCTTGATATCTACATTTAAAAAGTTCCAGAAACTTTTAGAGTGCACTTTTTCAAAAGGAAATTTTACAACATATTGCATTCTTTAGGGAGACTCCAGAAATCTTAAACACGCACATTTCTTTCCCAGCAAATAAGTCCTTACATCTAGATTTCCACTATTGCCTTTTATTTTTTGGAACTTGCCTCCTGTAGCATTGTGCAAGTTCAAGCAATGAGGCTACAATCTGTATCCCCTTATTGCTGCCCAGGGTGTATCATATCAAGTTTTAAGAGCTACTTATAGCTGGCTTCCATCTTAATTGAAAAGGTACCTACTCTTAAATAGTGGGATATTGTACAGTTATTAAGAAGAGGCTAATTTTCGTACTCTCAACACTGTGGTAAGAGAATTGCAATTCCAATTCAGAAATTAGAGTAGGGCAATAAACATGAGCCTTTCCCTTGCCAACGTCCCAGGAACCATAAGAAAAAATTAAGCGTGTTAAGGTTCACATAATTTGAGTATTGATGAAAAAAGATACATTTTGTTAAAGTTTTTCATCTTGCACTCTTCAGAACAATTGGCAAGAATACCAATTTAAGGAGAAACCAAACATGTATGCTTTATCAAAGGAAAGTACTGTTTAATTGGTAAATTGACACTGATTGGCAGAAACATTGGCTTGGAGGATGCACCAGTTAATGATGCTTGACACATACCTGCCAGGCTTTGTTTAAATTTTAAACCAGGGAGGTTGATTCTAATTAGTCAAGGCACTGCCCTGACAAAAGAAAAAGCAAGTGTCTGTCACCTGTTTAGTTGAGTTGCTACAGGCACAGTACGTGTATATGTTTCTTCTGTCCACAAAGAACAGGCAGTTATATATTAATGCATGTAACTTCCAGTAAATAAAATTTTGTTGTCAGCATACTTAGTTGCAGAACTCAGGAATGTTGTCCAGTTGGAGGCTGTGTAAGTACAGGCTGTTTAGATATTGGTTGTTGCAAACAGCTGAACAGATATTCAATTTGATACAACCTACAAATCTTTCATTTATATGGCCTATACACCCACACTGAACTTCAGAAACCTTGTTACTCTTATGTAATAGGCAGAATGTTTTCTTGGCTTGACAGTAACCTCCTGTTAGTAGTGAACACCACTCATATGGCTATTGCATAGGAATATTGCTTAAACATTGAGCTTCATCTGTTGCTCAAACTTTTGAGATACCAAGGTTACCCCAGAAGTGTAAGGTATGATGGGCACTTTTCAGAACCAAACGTCATTGCCTTCAGGCTGTTCATGACAGAGTGAGAAATGTTCTGTTCAGGATGAACATTACCCCATGGAACAGCTTTGATGCATCCTAGTTCAGCATCAGGTTTGTACACTGAATAATGGCTCGGACCCTATTTACACGGTTGCTAATAAGGCCAATCATATCATGCACGGAACTGTAGGAATCCTAATATATATACTGGTCAGTGAAAGTAGCTTTGTAGTACACAGTAACAGTGAATCCCTTGTTGCAACAAAATGTCTTTTTTCGGCAATTCTCATTCTGTTCTACCAAACAGCTATCACATAATTACCATCGCCATGCATGTTCCCAATTTGCTCAACATAGACAGGAGATCAAACTGCCATCTGAATTGATTTGAATGGCCTGATACTCTACCATAACCAGCCAAGCCATTGGGGAACCCTTTCTTTGGTTCTGATTACATATGTGACAACTTGGAGAAAATGACAAATCAGAGTGGCAGTATAACCTTTCTTAAAATACAATAGTTCCTTGAGTAGAACTGCAGGTCTAATTAATCAAAAAATAATTATGTCTGGGAATTATGTGAGCGGTGGAGATAGTGAATTGATAACTTGCTTTTGCTTCAGGTCAGACAGCATATAATCAACAACTCTCAATCATGTCAGTGCTTTCCTAGCAGAGACAAGCCTCATTACTTAACTAATAAACTATCTCTCTGATAGTTAATTATAAGCCTCTTCTTTTTTTAAACAAAGCTGTTTCATTAGAACTTTTTTAATGATCTGCTGCAAAGCTCTTTTAGCATCAGACACAAAGTAGTTGAATATCATTAATAAAAGTTAATACAATCCCTAAAGGAAGTGAATAATAATTAATTTTCTCCTTTTTTCAATTAGTTCTTGATTTGGACAGACACTGATAAATGTACAAATGTGATTTAGCCAAAGAACCTGAAAATTGTATTCAGTGTTCAAGTCAAGGTATCTTCCATTAATGGAAAAGATAGAACCTTCCTTATCATTAAACTAGAGTATGCTATTTGAAATCATGTGGGGCTTTGATTGAGTAACTAAGGAGATTGTTTACAGTGGCATAAGTGTTGATAAGGAGAGGACACAGATCTAAAGGGCATTGGAAAAAGAACCAGAGGGGAAATGAGGAAAATGTAAACTGCAAGTTTTTTTTATGATCTGGTTTTCAGTAACTTGAAAAGAGCATTGGATATGTACTTGAAGGAGAAATATTTGTGAGGCTGTGGTAAAGAGCAAGAGAGTGAGCTTACTTCAAAGAACAAGCACAGGGATGATAGGCTGAATTGCCTCCTTCTCTGCTGTATCCTGATAATGAGTTGAATACTATATTTGTTGTTTTGCTGAAACTATTTACGGTAGGCTGGTTTGGCTTTCTTATTTTGTTTGTAGACATTGCTGGCAATCCATCATTTGTTGCTGATCTTTGATTGTCCTTGGACTGAGATGCTATTTCAGAAGGCATTTAAAGGTAAAACACTTTGCTGTGGATCAGCAGTTATATGTAGATCCAGGAAACAGCATAATGAACAGATGGGTTTTTACATCACTGAATGATAGTTTCATGGTCACCATTGTACAACTGTATAATTATGGATTTATTTATTGAATTCAAATTCCAGCAACCACCATGGCAGGATTTAAATCTATGACCTCAAAGCACTTACCTGGGCTTCTGGATTATAGCCAGAGGCATTGTCACTACACTGTGAACGCCTCTGATTGAAAAATCATTAACATTGCCCACATCATTGTTGTATTATATGGGCAGAGTATTAGCTGTTCAGTATTTGTTCATATTTCATGAATGGCTGTTGTCAGAGTTCCATAGTTAACTTTCTTTTATGATACTTACAAACATTTTCTCAGTTCTCCCATCTCGGAGTTTTCCACATATCCATCAGAATCTTAGTATTCTAACAAAATGCACGAGAACTCTAGGTTAATGGCATTAGATCCAAAAAGCTGTGCAATGAAGTCCCATGGCAGAGAATTGAGCATAATAACTAGTCTAATCTGCCAGTAGAGTGCTGATGGGAAGCTGCATTACTGAAGGTGCAATCCTTTCAATGGTATGTTAACCTGAACCTTAATATTAACCTTAGTCTGCTGTGGCACTATTGTGAAGAAGATCACAAGGGTTTAGTCTGATTTTTCAGCTTCAGCCACATTACTGGAAAGATTACAGAAGTTATCTGATCATTATCTCATTGCTTTCTGTGGGAGCTTTCCATATACATATTGGTCACTGCATGTCCTCCATTTCATCAGTAACTACACTTCAAAAAGTGCTTCATTGGCTGTAACGTACAAAGGAATGTGTTATATAATTGCAAATATTTATTCTCTATTCAAACTTCAATTTTGCTGCTGATATATATGGGCTCAGGTTTATTAGCTATTCCCAGACTTAAAATCAAAGGTGCAGCTTAGTACCTGGAGGTAGCAGCCTACACTTTACACTGTATTTTTTGACAGTGGGAAAGCTCTTCTGTCACCAGTACATACTGGAAGATCACAGGTACATTGCTAAATGTTAGAGTGTCACTTGTTGTTTTTACCAGCATGTGTCTCACCTGTCAATCACCGCACGGGCGAATGCAGATTTAAATATTTTATATATCTCAGATGCAGATATGGCACTAGTTTCTAAGTGTTCAACAGGTTTATTTATAAGAAGTTTAAATTTACTCTACAATCTCAGAATGCCTGCAATCATGCTTACATACTCAAACTCAAGCACTAGTAGCTTCTGTGCTGGAGGTTTACTTTGCTCTGAATCCATATCCAGGCTTATGTAATCAAGCACAGGGAGCATACATCAATTACTAGACTTACATAATCAAACCAGTAACATTGAACAGTTCAATACTACTCAGCTGAAATTACAGGGTACAAGACAGAAATGTCAATTGGAAATGCCAAAGAAACTTTACACAGTTTATTTATTTTAAAATGTCAATACATTCTCAGAACTCTGCCCTCCTGTCCCCCGACCTTGTTTGATGGGACAGGAATCCGCATGGAAGATGGATAGAGTCTGGGTTATGTTTAGGGATCGTCAAAAAAAAAAAGTAAAAATTGCAATTGCTGAGCAGACACAGAATTCCCAACCCATAAATTTGATTTGAAGAAGCCAATGTGGCAGCAAAGCTAATCTCAGCCAGGAAGACCATAACGCCAGACTTTGCAGTCAAATTTATATTTCAGCATTCACTATTTCTACTGTGATCGTCACTATGAAAACCAATATACAGATAAAAATTAGAACATTAAAAACTGAATATTTTAAATTATGCTGCTTCCATGGTGCATTTTTCTCTAGAGGAAAACAGGTTACAATCTGTTAGCAGGTACCAGGCATCCTTTGCAGTGATCATTGTTATGATAATATTCAATGACTTTGAATGTATACATATTATCTTGTTATTTATAGCAGTGACATATCTAGAAATATACATTAAATATGTTGTTCTATACTCAAAAATGTTAGTCAGCAGGAACCTGAATTTTATTTTACCTGTATTGTTCCCTTGTGGGTTAAATTACATTTAATAATGATCGCCTCAGTAAATGGGTGAAATGCTTCAAGGAGCAAGAAGAAATAAATATTAAGCATTCTATTGTGAAGATTATTATGAAAATCTTTAAGGACAAAAAGGAGAGCAATTTTGCCTTGTAGAGGATGTTACATGAAGATTTCCACCAATTCTTAGTGCATGTTTTCTGACTATATCTGAGTGTTCTCCACAGATATGCCAGATCTGCTGAGTTTCTCCAGTCTTACTTTTATGTTCAATTCCTCTCATAATAAAGGAGAGCCTTCCATTAGCCCTTTTAATTATTTCTGTACCTACATACCCACATTTTGCAAGTTGTGCAATAGAACGCCTGGATCATTTGGCCCCTCAGAATTCTATAATCATTCTCCATTTAAGTAGTAGTCAGCATTTTACTTCTTCCTGACAAAGGGAACAACTTTTCAATTTCTGTCATTGTATTCCATTTGCGAAATCTGTGCTCAACCACTGAATTATTCTGTGTCTTACAATTGTATCCTCCACAATCACCTGATGAAGGAGCGTCACTCCGAAAGCTAGTGTGTTTCCAATTAAACTTGTTGGACTATAACCTGGTGTTGTGTGATTTTTAACTCTGTTTTCATCCAGCCTGCATATCTTCTCTCTCTGCTAATATGTTACACCATGAGCATGTACCTTCTATGTGCCATCCTGCCAAATGTCTTCTGAAAATCCAAACCCTGTTATGTCTCCAAGCTCCCCTCTGTTAACCATGCATATTATTCCTTCAAAGAACTCCAGTACGTTGGTTAAACAATATTTCCCTTTCATAGATCATGTTCACTCTTCATGATTATTGAAATAACTCTACAGAGGTTGTCACCCAGTCACCCTTTATTTACAGGTTGAGAGTCCTTGACACTTATTCGGCTTCCTCAGAGCCAGCTCTTAGAATAAACAGGATGTCTGCCTCTCCTGTTCATATCTGTCAGCCAGGGCTCCCTGATTGGACCAGTTTAACAGCCTCAATCAGGGAACTCATATTCAAGAGTGGCATAGTGGCTAGCACTGCTGCCTCACAGTACCAGGGACCTGGGTTCAATTTTAGACCCGGGCAACTGTCTATGTGAAGTTTACACATTCCCCTTGTGTCTGCATGGGTTTCCTCTGGCTGGTATGGTTCCCTCCCACAGTTCAAGTTGCTTGGGTTATTTGGATTGGCAGTGTTGCCCATTGTGTCTAGGGATGTGCAGGCTAGGTGGATTGGCCAGGGAAATGCAGGGTTATAGGGCAGGGCACTGGGTCTGGGTGAGACACTCTTCAGTGGATCAGTGTGGACCTGATGGGCTGCATGGTCCACTTCCACACACTAGGGATTCTATAAGGTCCACCTGGCTGACCTTGTTGTAATCACTACAATTACCTTGAGGTTTTCTATGTATTCAACTATAAACTCCTTAATGATCAATTCTAACACCTTCCCTCCTCCAGAAGAAAATTAACTGGCTTATCCTTTCACATTTTTGTCTTTGTTTCTTCTTAATTCGATGGAAAAAGCAATACCAATGCATGTACTACCTCATTAACCATCTTTTTAAAGCCTCAAGGAACAAGTCCACCAGGATCTGTCAGTCACACTTCATCAGTTTGGTCAGAACTGCTTACTTGGTGATTATAATTTCACCAAGTTCCTTTCTCCCTTACAAATGCTCATTTATAGCTAGTACTGGAATTTTTTTTTGATCAAGTATAATGAAAATGGAAGCAAAATATTTTTATCTTCTACTTCCATATTATGCATTTCTAACTGCCCATTCTTACTCTCTAGAAGAGCAACTTTATTTATACTTTCACTTTATTAATACCTGTAGAAACTCTTGTTGTCGTTTTTTCCATTTCTAGCTAGCTTCTTCTCATGCTCTAATTTTTCCTGCTGATTAAACTTTTAATCATTCTCTGCAAATCTTTATATTCTGTCCAATCATCTGACCTGTCATGTAATGTAATTATATGTTTTTTCCTTAGATTAGATGCTTTCCTTAACTTCTTTAGCTAGGTATGAATGGTGGGTCCTTCCCTTAAAATCTTTACTTTATTGTAGGAATATATTTATTCTGAGTGTTCTGAAATATCTCCTTAAATGTCTACCATCACTTCTCTATTCATCTACACCCTAGTCAAGTATCCCTGTTCATTTCAGCCAGCTCAACTTTCAAGCCTATCTATTGACTGTTATTTTACTTTAAACTACCAATCATGAGCTGTGTAGAATTGAGAAGGTGTTGTCTTCTTAGAGGTGCAGACCTTCTGATGCTTCTAACATTAAAATGAAGTGAATAGGTGAATACAAAAGATTCCTCAAAATAATTTCAAACAAGAACAGGCATGTCCTTCGTCAATATTTATCATTTAACTAACATAATTAATTCAGATTACCTGGTTATGATCACATTGTCATTTGGTCTGTGCTTAGATCGGCTGACATTTCCTCAGTATTATAGTAGTGACTATGCTTCGAGAAAGAGCTTCATTGGCTGAGAAGTACTTTGAGATGTCACGAACGGTGATTTATAAATGCAACTTATTGTTTTAATTGAGCTCAGGGCACCAAAAAGCACTGTAAAGGTGGAATATCCTTGCCACCAAAACAGGCAGTCAACCACAGAAATGTGAAAATCCATAAACATCTAAGTTTCAGTTGAGGCTTGGGAGAAGAGGATAAACAAGTAGAAATCCCTAAATGCAATGTCTTACAGTTTGTTCTGATTTGATTGTCTCTGGTTTAGCAACAGTGTAATCTATCAAAATTTCCAAGTGTCGTCTAACTTAGACATGATAACTTTCTGGAGATCTACAGTAAATAACTATTGTAGAAGATTAAGAGAATACTTACTGATTCAATCTGATGTCATCGTCCCACTAAGGCAAGGTGGTAAAATGGTTTGCAGGAATGATGATAATTGATAGTCAGTCATGCAAGCTGAGTGATGTGATAGTATCATAGAACATAGAACATAGAACATAGAAGAATACAGTGCAGTACAGGCCCTTTGGCCCTCAATGTTGCGCCGATCCAAGCCCACCTAACCTACACTAACCCACTATCCTCCATATGTCTATGCAATGCCCGCTTAAATGCCCATAAAGAGGGAGAGACCACCACTGCTACTGGCAGGGCATTCCATGAACTCACGACTCGCTGAGTAAAGAACCTTCCCCTAACATCTGTCCTATACCTACCACCCCTTAATTTAAAGCTATGCCCCCTCGTAATAGCTGACTCCATACGTGGAAAAAGGTTCTCATGGTCAACCCTATCTAAACCCCTAATCATCTTGTACACCTCTATCAAGTCACCCCAAACCTTCTTTTCTCCAATGAAAACAACCCCAAGTGCCTCAGCCTTTCCTCATGGTTTTGTTTTTTCTAAAACCAGGGATATTAATCTTGTAGATGTAACTTCAAATTGCATCGAAACATCTAGAACATTTAAGTTCAGTTCATTAAGTATATCTAGAATAGAAGGGTAGCACCGTGTCTCAGTTGTGCTTCACAGCTAAGGGACCTAGGATCAATTCCAACCTCAAGTGACTGTGTGTAGTTTACACATTCTCCCAGTGTCTGTGTGGGTTTCCTCCCGCAGTCAAAAGATGTGTGGGTTAGTTGCATTGGCCACGCTAAATTGCCCATAGTGTCCAATGATATGTAGGCGAGGTGGATTAGCCATGGGAAGTGCAGGGATAGGCTGGGAGTTGGGTCTGGGTGGAATGATCTTTAGAGGGGCACTGTGGATTTGATGGGCCAAATGGCCTGCTTCCATACTGTGGGGATTCTCTGAATAAAAAGCTAGAATCAGTAATAACCAATTAACTTCTCAATTTGTATAAAAACCCATCTGGCTCACTAATATTTTTAGGGAAGAATCTCTGCTGTCATTACCAGATCTGACAAATTATTGACTCCAGAAATGTTGACCTTACCAGCAATGACCACATCCTATAGATGAAAAAAAATTAAAAGAAACATGAAGGCAGATCAAAATAATTCCCATTCACTTCACAATCGAGAAGTTACTTTAAATGAAATAGGAAATAGATTTGTGTCTGTACAATTCAAATCGCATCATGTGCTATGCACTGAGGACACCTGCTGGCTGCACCTCCCATCCACAGTGAGGTAGCATGACACCAGATTATTGATAGTAATTAGACAACTGCTCCATTCACACATCGTCTTTCCTTTGAAGAACAGTAAACAAAATGCAGCAAAATTTGTGAATTGCATCCTTCATGGTTTTCTTTATATAACAATAAAACATCACAATGTTTAAGTAAAGTTTATTTAATTTCTTTGATGAATAAAACAAAAAAAAACATGGATTCATGGAGCAGAGCCAGCCATTCGGCCCAGATGGTTGATGCTGGTACACATAAGTTTCTCTTTGCCGTCAACATAACCTTTCACAATAGATTTGCATTTGGCATAGAAGAATATAAAATCACTTCACATGTTTTTTGCAGAAGTTCAACAAGAATCTATTGCCAGAAAGAGACAAATATTGAGACCCAATAAGACATCTGTCACAACAGCACAGATCCCGTGATCACATTAAGCCCCCAGTTTAACTTCATTTCGCCAGTTAAGTTTGAAATGCTATCTGAAAGACAAGCTTTCTGGATGAAATGCAGAAAGATTGTGTTTATTGATTTATGTTTAATAAAATCCTTTCTGAGGATTTGGGCACCTCTGTTCAACGTTGTTTGCCCATCACTAGCTGCCCTTGAGAAGCTCAGAATGAATCATCATTGAGGACTATTACAGTACATGAGATGAAGGTACTCCCAGTTTGTTAGATGTTGGCAACTGTACTATTCTGTGTCCTTTTTTTAAGGGATATAAATAAGATTGAAGCAATCCAAGAATGTTCTGCTCAGTTCTGCACCAATCAATATGAGTACTTATCAAGTTTTGGAACAGAAATCACTACAGGATAGTGATTAAAACATCTGATATTGTCTTCTGTAAAATATGAAAAAAGACTGATAGAACTTCATATAGACAAGAATCTGGTGCACCCCACTAATGACAAAATGTAATGTGGGCATCCATCCAAATTGCAAGGTCAATTTCTTACCCCAATCTTTTCATAGAATCCCTGTAGTGTGGAAGCAGTCTATTTGGTCCATCAAGTCTACACCAACCCTCCAAAGAGCATTCCAGACCCAGCCTCCTACCCTATAAGCCCCATGGATAATCCACTAACCTGCAGTTTTTAGCACAGCCAATCATCTAACCTCCACAGCTGTGGGAGGAAACTGGAGCACCTGGAGGAAACCCATACAGAGCATGCAAACTTCACCCCCAAGGCTAGAATCAAACCCAGGTCCGTGGTGCTGAGAGGCAGCAGTGCTAACCATTGAGCCACCTTGCAATCCCAAGGATATTTACTTTAAGAATAGACATTCAACATGTGCGTAAAGTGCTATGTCATAGTGACATCAGTTCACATGCAACTGGAGTCTGAGAATGTAGAGCTCCAGAAGATGTCCTGCCTTGCCATTCTATGTAGATAGTTATATTTCATAAAGCCTGCTACTGTTCACTCATCTGAGTGTAGACCTGATCACAGTATATTGTAGCAATGGTGAACAGATCCATAGACTCAAAGGGAAGTGGCAAGAGATAGTAAGTAAAACTCACTGGCGCTACAGTGCTTCAGGCAAAGGGTCAGGTCAGCCGAGAATCTGAATACAGAAGTGAGTCAAATACAGAAGGGAACCCATCATTGACATTGAGCAGTGGTCAATGGACTTCCAGACCTACCTCAGTCAAAAAAGTCCAATGTCTACAGCAGACAACATTTGGATTTAGATTTAAGTTTTATTGTCAGGTATACTGAAGTACAGGGTACAAGAGCATAGTGAAAAGTGTGCAACATCGCCACACACAGAACCATCTTGGGTACAAATTACCTGGGTACAAAATAGTTACAGAAATTTTAAAAATAAAGTAAACCCCCAACAAAAACAGCCAGCCAGTGAGGAAAATATAATTATAAATCACCAGCAACAAGCACATTGTGAAACAAGATGTAGTCAACTCCATTAAGGAATCTTAACTGCTGGAATCCCGCCAACCAGCTTTATGGAAGGTTGCAATTGCCACAATGAGAGGCCATGAGAGAGTCCACAGAAAATTAAACACAAACCAAAGTTACTTCAGGTGTCCCTGCAGCAAAGGATACAGAGAGGCAGGATGACTTCTTCATGGAGTATGGCATGTTCACTGTCCGAGCTCAGTTCCTGTGATTAACTAGACCTGCAAGATGAGTTCTGGTATGTGGAGAACATGGTTAACAGTAAAAAAATCTAATTTTAAGTTAGCCATAGGAACAGTTGTATCGAAAGACGTCAACACACAAAATTCCTAGCCACATGCTAATACTCAATTGATACGGCCAACACTTTAACAAACCTGCAGGATATTAAACTGAGGATAAAAGATTTGTTAAAATTGCAAGCTAAAGTGAAAAACAGGTAAAAATGGAAAATACTCCAATAAATTTCAAGTGTTAGCACGTCATGAAATCTTTACACTAATTGAATCACAAGCTAACACTAGCAAACCTTCAAAAATATCTGCAGCCAGCAAAGTAGATACAATGTCTGAGAGAATGTCACATTACGGAGTTAAAAAAGGATGTTCAATCATCCAGATTAGACATCCTACAGCACCAATCAGATTCATGGACGTTGAAGCTTCAGGCACGGAGAAAACTTCCAAAACTGCATTGGCAGAAGCTAACTGTATACAGCACATCTTAATGAGCATGCATGGATAAGATACAACCTGAACTTTACACAGTCAAAAAGAAATTTCAAACCTCAGAAAGAGCCCATCAAGTGATCGTCTAACATTTGCAACCATCTAATAAAAAACTATCCATTGAAAGGGACACAGAGTCACAGGGTCAAAGAGATGTACAGCATGAAAATAAACCCTTCGGTCCAACTCATCCTTGCCAATGATCTAGTCTTAGAGTCATAGAGTCATAGAGGTGTACAGCATGGAAACAGACCCTTCAATCCAACTCATCTATGCCGACCAGATATCCCAACCCAATCTAGTCCCACCTAGCAGCACCCGGCCCATATCCCTCCAAATCCTTCCTATTCATATACGCATCTAGATGCCTTTTAAATAATGCAATTGTACTAGCCTCCACCACTTCCACTGGCAGCTCATTCCACGCATGTACCTCTGTGTGAAAAAGTTGCCCTTAGATCTCTTTTATATCTTTCCCCTCTCACCCTCAACTTATGCCCTCTAGTTCTGGACTGCCCCACCCCAGGGAAAAGACTTTGTCTATTTATTCTATCCATGGCCCTCATGACTTTATAAACCTATATAAGTTCACCCCTCAGCCTCCGACGCTTCAGGGGAAACAGTCCTAGCCTATTCAACCTTTCCCTACAGCTCAAATCCTCCAACCCTGGCAACATCCTTGTGAATCCTTTCTGAACACTTTCAGGTTTCACAACATCTAGGAAGGAGACCAGAATTACATGCAATATTCCAAAAGTGGCCTAACCAATATTCTGTACAGATGCAACATGACCTCCCAACCCCTATACTCAATACTCTGACCAATACTTTCAAGGAGCTATGAACCTGCACTCCAAAGTCTCCTTGTTCAGCAACCCTCCCAATGACCTTACCATTAAGTGTGTAAGTCCTGCTAAGATTTGCTTTCCCAAAATGCAGCACTTCACATTTATCTAAATTAAACTGCATCTGCCACTCCTCAGCCCATTGGCCCTTCTGATCAAGATCCCGTTGTAATCTGAGGTAACTTTCTTCGCTGTTCACTACGCCTCCAATTTTGGTGTCATCTGCAAACTTACTAACTGTACCTCTTATGCTCACATCCAAATCATTTATATAAATGATGAAAAGTTGTGGATCCAGCACCGATCCTTATGGCACTCCATTGGTATCAGGCCTCCAGTCTGAAAAACAACCCTCCACCACAATCCTCTATTTCTACTTTTGAGCCAGTTCTGTATCCAAATGGCGAGCTCTCCCTGTATTCCATAAAATCTAACCTTGGTGATCAGTCTCCCAAGGGGAACCTTGTCAAATGCCTTACTGAAGTCCATATAGATCACATCTACTGCTCTGCCCTCATCAAGCCTCTTTGTTACTACTTCAAAAAACTCAATCAAATTTGTGAAACATGATTTCCCATACACAAAGCCATGTTAACTATCCCTAATCCTAAACTGATCTAGTCCGATTTATCAGCATTTGGCCTATATCCCTTTAAACCTATTCATGTACCCATCTAGATGCCTTTTAAATATTGTAATTGTACCAGACTTCACCATCTAATCTAGCATTCCATACATGTACCATTTCTGTGTGAAAAAGGTACCTTTTAAATCTTTCCCTTCTCATCTTAAATCTATGCCCTCTAGTTTTGGACTACCCTACCCTGGGGAAACTACTCTATATATGCCCCTCACAATTTTATAAACCTCTATATGGTCACCCGTCAGCCTCTGACTCTCCAGAGAAAATAGCCCCAGCCTATTAAGCCTCTCCATGTATCTCAGACCCTCTAACCCTGGCAATATCTTTGTAAACCTTTTCTGAACCCTTTCAAGTTTCTCAATATCTTTCCTATAGCAAAGAGATCAGAATTGAACACAGTATTCCAAAACTAAAAATATCCACTCTTACAATCCTGTGTCCACAGTTATATTTAATAAAGCCTGTTAATGTTCACTCAACTAATGTAGATTTTAACTTTCTACACCCCATGTCTGGAGTGAATTATCATCTGAATTCTCCCCAGTTTCTGCTTCCTTACATTATGTTGTAGTGGGAGTCTTTGAGGAGTTTGGGTGCACTACGTTGTTAAAATGTGGTTTCTGGTATCATGGTATTATCTGGTATTATTCATCATGGTATGAAGTATTAACACTTCTCAACTAAGCACAAGGTGTACACTATTGCATCTCTCTTCAGAGTCTCTTCCATCATCATGTGACCTCTTCCAGCATGACTGATTAGTTTACAATTTACAGATTCAAGTATTAACCCTTTACCCTACACCTGTAACATCACACCTATCATCAGAAACTAATTGATGGATTGGAATTGGTTAAAGTAGACCTTCAGATTTCCACTAACTCAGTCTGACTAAGACTCCAGTTTAAGATTGTTAAATCTGTGCATTCTTGAGTATTTGAATAGTATTTGTGTGTAGACATTAATAAATTGTTATAGTGATGTTTGAACGTAGTCCCAATTAATTCAATGGTACAACCATGGCTCAGTGGGTAGCAATCTTGCCTTTGCCTCTCAGATGAAAATGAAGGCTTGTCAGCCCATTGTCCTAGTGAAGGATTCTCTGTTGGAAGAGTAAACTGAGATGTGTCTGTCTTCACAGGTAGATGTAAAAGAATACATATTCAAAGAAGAGCAATGGAGTGTTTCTTGGTGTCTTAAACTATATTCGTTCTTCAAGCAATATCATTGAATAAAATAGGAAACTATTATGTTATAATTTGTTGGATCTTACAGCACTCAAATCATCTGCCATGGTTCCCAAATTATAACCATGATTACACTTCTGAAAGTTGTCATTGTTTGCAAAGTGATTTGAGATGTCCTAAGCTCATGAAAGCTGCTATATAAGTGTCAGCTCATCAATAGATATGTAGCTTTAACAAAAATAAAATCAGGTGATTAATTTTATTTGACTTTGTCAAAATTTCTTGCTTTTCATTGTTAGTTTCCTACACATGTATAAGCATATTACCATGCTAAACTTAGTTACATGGTAATAGTGACATCCATGTAATGAAATATCTCAGGGCACATTTAAAACATTATTAGACAATATCTGACAGCCCTAGTCACATAGAGAGATATGAAAAGGGGTATTCAAAACCTTAGCCAAAGTAAAAGATTTTAAGTAGCAACTTAAAGGAGATGTATGATCAAGGGGATGGAATAGATGGAATAGGGAACTTCAGAACTTTGGGCAAATGATTGATGCCCTGTGGCAAATGAAAAATTCCCATGTGTTTTAAGTGCACATTTAAAGTGTTAAACAAACTACACGTATGATATTCCAAAATCTACATCTATAGTGCAGTAAATTGAAGTACTTTTGATACATATTCTAGGCTTTGTTATTGATCGCATGAACCATTGTGACAGATGATGATTATCAGAACTTTCTACACTTTGTAAGTCTAATAACAATCTAAAATAAATAGTTTTTTTTCAAATTAAGCGTTATTTTTTAAGCTTTCAAGATGCATATTCAAAAGTTCATTAAAAAAACCTTTTAGCAAATGGTTCATTTATAACAAAAACATATTTAATTTCTCAATTCCTTTGTCCATCCTTGTCTCTCTCTACTTCATCATTCAGCAGTCCACCAGCTGACTGTATAGTCAGGTAGAATCATGGAGCAGAGAGTATTCAGCCATCAATGCAAGTTCCGGTTTTGCTGATATTGTTTCCTGTGTGTTTAATGTGCAATTTGCTGGTTGCTGAGTTCACTCTATTTAATCCTGTACTTCAACCCCTTGCCTGCACATATTCCTATCTCTGTAATCTCCTCCAGCCCTACAACACTGAAAGATATCCCTTCCCTTTCCTCTAATTCTGCCTTCTTGAGCACCTCCAGTTTTAATAGCTCTAGTAAAAGCTGCCCTGCCTTCATGTGTCAAGACTTTAATCTCTGAATTTTCTTCCTGTGCCCCTCAACATCACTACCTCTCTATCCTTCGTTAAACTCTCCTTAAAACTAATCTCCTTAGCCAAACTTTTGTTTGTATGTCCTGATGTCATCTTATGTATCTGTGTGATTGGCTCTCTAACACCCCTGTCTTCTTTTGTTGAGGGTGTTACATAAATACAAGTTGCTGTCATCAACAAGTCTCAAGGCACTCCACAGATTTATGAAAGGAGAACAGATACTGAACCCAGCACAGAGATGCATTTTGTCAACATATGGAGAAAGAGAGAATTAGATAGAGGAAGAGAGAAATGGGAAGGAGAAGAGAGAAACAGAGAAGGGACTTTACAGGTAATTAAGTACTTATGAAATGTAGTCTCTGCGGTAATTCAGGAACAGTTCTTCTGCTAGTTTAGAATAGCTATCAATTATATTATTTATAATTGATGGTCTATATTAGTTGTTGTGGTTGTGTTTGCCGAGCTGGGAATTTGTGTTGCAGACGTTTCGTCCCCTGTCTAGGTGACATCCTCCTGTGAAGTGCTTCTGTGATGTTTCCTCCGGCATTTATAGTGGTTTGTCTCTGCCGCTTCCGGTTGTCAGTTCCAGCTGTCCACTGCAGTGGTCGGTATATTGGGTCCAGGTCGATGTGCTTATTGATTGAATCTGTGGATGAGTGCCCTGCCTCTAGGAATTCCCTGGCTGTTCTCTGTTTGGCTTGTCCTATAATAGTAGTGTTGTCCCAGTCGAACCCAGTCCCAACACACACAAAAGAAGTTGCATCAAGACACTGTTCGAAAGGGCCACAAGATACTGCAAAAAGAGGAAGAAGCTATCCTCTACAATGTATTAGCCAAAAACAGATACCCGCGCAACTTCATCAACAGATGCCTAAGGGAAAGACAACGGAACGAGGATATGCCGCAACCCAAAGGACTAGCCACACTACCATACATCAACGGCATTTCCAAACTTACAGCCAGACTATTGTGACCACTAGGACTCATAGCAACACACAAACCAACAGCCACTCTCAGACAACAACTCACCAGAATGAAGGACCCGATATCCTGCATGAGCAAAACCAATGTAGTGTACAAAATCCCATGCAAGGACTGCACAAAACACTACATAGGACAAACAGGAAGACAGCTAACGATCCGCATCCAACTAGCCACAAAACGACACGACCAGCTATCCTTAGTAGCCACACACGCAGATGACAAGCAACATGAGTTCGACTGGGACAACACTACTATTATAGGACAAGCCAAACAGAGAACAGCCAGGGAATTCCTAGAGGCATGGCACTCATCCACAGATTCAATCAATAAGCACATCGACCTGGACCCAATGTACCGATCACTGCAACGGACAGCTGGAACTGACAACCAGAGGCGGCAGAGACAAACCACTATAAATGCCGGAGGAAAGATCACAGAAGCGCTTCGCAGGAGGGTGCCAAACACTGAGGATGTCACCTAGACGGGACGAAACATCTGCAACACAAATTCCCAGCTCGGCGAACAGAACCACAACAACGAGCACCCGAGCTACAAATCTTCTCACAAACTTTGAAGTCTATATTAGTCTGTTAATCAAATACAATAATCATGACTCTGATCCTTTAGTATAGTTTTTAAATTATTTAAATCATTTTTTTTCCCAGACTTACTAAGTAAAATCTTGCTATGGGTAATAATCCTGAATAGCTTGTTGAAGGCTGGCTCCAGCACACCCACCATTAAATACATCCATGTCTGCTTCATTTTTTAAAAATTCCATGGGTCACCTTCCAGTCTTAGTTGCTCCAACCATAGGTTGTAGTCTAGTAATTCAATGCTACGGCACATTGCACAGTAGATCTGCTGAAGGGGATATTAGCAATATGGCTTGTTAGTCTTGATATTATTAGTGGCACTTTTTAGAAGCTGCAAATTCTTAAACATATTTGCACTGATTAGTGGTTATGGAATATAGGTTATAACTAGGAATTTAATTGCATCAATAATAAAAAGAAAATGATAGTTTTACAACAGCAATGGCAGTTGTAAAGGATGAGAAGGATACAGCAGCTGATATGAAGGAGGACTGGCAGGTGGTTACATTACATGAGGGAAAAACTCCATATTGCAGGAAATCCTTTTTTAAAAGAAAGATTTAAAAAAGATTTGCCCTTATATAATGCTTTTCAAAAAATATGGTTCATTGGTTGTGTTGTCATGAGTTTATTAAAGAATCATAGAATTTTTTAAAAAAGTATTCTTTCAAGGATGTGGGTATCACTAGCTGGGCTAGCATTTACTGCCCATCTCTAACTGCACTAGAGATGCTGGTCATACGCTACCTTCTTGAACCATATTCATCTGGTCTATCTGGTATGGAAGAATTTGCATTTGTAACTTGCCTTTCATGAGAAGTGTTTCACTGGTCATGAAGCACCTTGAGATGTCATGAGGACATGAACAATCACAATGGGGTCAGAAGGGGGTTTCCAGGATTTTGGCCAGCTAGCAGTGAAGGAATGGTGATATAGTTTCAAGTCAGGATGTTGTGTAGCTTGGAAAGGTATTTGCAGCTGCTGGAGTTTCCTTGCAACTGCTGCTCTTATTGTTCGAAGTGGTAAAGGAGGACGGCTTTGTTGATTATGCTTTACTGAGTTTCCATAGTGTATCTTGAAGATGGCACATACTGTTGCCACGGTGATGTGTAGATTGAATGTGGAGGGTGAATTGGGTCGGTCGTGTGGTGAGTATTGTGAATGGGGTGCCAATCAAGAGGGCTACTTTGTCCTGGATTATGTCAAATCTCTTGAGTGATGTTGGAGCTGCACTCAACCAGGCACTTCATCATATGTGTGATTTCTGCCATTCAAATGGTTCACAAGTTTTGGGACATCTGGAGATGAGTTACCCTCACAGAATTATGAATCCCTGACCTAGTTGTTGTCTTTAACTATATTTAATATTTTTGTTTCCATCTAGAATCTGGTCAATGATACCCATCAGGATTTTCATAGTGGGGGATTCAGTGATGATAACGTCATTGAATATCCTGGGAAGATGGTTAGATACTGTCTTTTTGGAGATGGTTATTTGCGTGGTTCAGATTTTACTTGACACTTTTCAGCCCAACCCTGGATTTTGTTTACAGGTTTTGATGCACATGAAAACTGGCGTCTTCAGTGTGTGAGAAATCACAAACAGTACCAAACATTGTGTTATCATCAGTGAACATCCCCACACTGACCTTATGATGGAATGAAGATCATTCATGAAACAGTTTATGATGGTGAGGCCCAGGATACTACCCTAAGGATCTTCTACAGAGATGTCCTGGAGCCGAGATTACTGACCTCCAAGTTTGATTACTCTAGGAGTCCTCTGGTTACAATACAGAAGGAGGCCATCAGCTCAACTTGTCCATGCCAACTCTCTGCAAAATGCCTTGCTTGTCCCAATCCTATATCCTTTTCTCTATGGCTCAATCTTCCCCATACATAATTATCCAATTCATGAGTCTATAAAATGCAAAGCCAAGGTAGGATTTAGACATTTAATGGTAGGGCCCAAGGGAGTGTTGCCTAACAAAGAGAGGTAGGGGTACAGGTGCATTGTTCCTTATAAGTGGAGCCACAAGTATACAGGGTGGTGAAGAAGGCATTTGGTATGCTTGCCTTCATTGGTCAGAACATTAAGTATAGGAGTTGGGGTGTCACTTGTACGGGACATTGGTGTGGCCACATTTATAACACTGCATACAATTCTGGTCACCATTCCATTGGAAGGACATTGTTAAATTAAAAGATTGAAGGAAAGATTTACAAGGTTTTTGCCTTGGAGGGTCTGAGCTATAGGGAGAGGCTGAATAAGCAGAGGCTTTTTCCCCCTGAAGTGTTGGAGGCTAAGGGGTATCTTATAGAGGTTATAAAAGCATGAGGAGTATGAATAGAGTGAATACAAAACTAGAGGGCATAAGTTTAAGGTGTAAGGAAAAATGCAATAAGAACTTGAGGGGTAACTATTTCACGCAGAGGGTGGTGTGTCTATGGAGTGAGCTACCAGAGGAAGTGGAGGTGGTTGGTACAATTACAATATTTAAAAGGCATCTGGGTACATGAATAGGAAGGGTTTATTGGGATATGGGCCAAATGCTGGAAAATGAGACTTGGTCAGATTAGGTGGATGAGTTGGACTGAAGGGTCAGTTTCCATGCTGTATGACTATATGACTTTCCTTCCTGCATTGTACATTCACTCAATGGATTGAAATTAACAATGTACAGTGTAAACAGACTGAGATGCTTTTCTGTCTTTATTAATGTTAAAAAGAAAGTAACCATCCAGGACAGAAACATGTAGATATACTAAGTATCTTGATCTTATGCATTCATTGTGTGTTGACAGATTTCATTTCCTATTTCATTTGCCACCATCCTCCATCTCCCCACATCCCCACACACTGCCACTCCACAATCAGCTACACTCGTAGAGACATAAAACTCAGTGATGGAGTTCTATTATTCTAGGATTGCAAATGTTACGGGATAGAAATTGAAAATCCTTGAGAGAGACTTCAAGCATAAATGCAGAGGTGAAATGCGGTGTTATGAAATGAAAAGTGATTATTCTGCAGCTGCCAGCCTTTTCAGCAAAAAAATGAGGCTTTGCTGTTTATTACAGGCATAATGAGTTTTCTTCCTTCTTGTCACATATTGTCAAATTTTATTACTTCATAGAATATGTGGCACTATAAAATATACGATATTAAAAATGCATATGTTTGGAAAAGGTTACACTTATCATTAATTGTTGTCCCAAGTTGTCTGCCATCTTTCTCTCAAGAGAACCCCTCCCAGATGCCTTGATAATAATGCAAAGTTCACTCCCATTAACAATGAAGATATAAAGGATTAAATTACTGCAAAAAATACATAAATAGAGATCACCTCAAAGTGGGAATACACTTTACACCCATCCTATCTTCAGTTCAGACTTTCAACCTTGGTTCAAACTCCTCCATAATGCTGATTCTTCTTGCCTCTGCAACACTTCAAGCTTTATAATCTATGGAGATCTCTATGCTCTTCCATTCCTGGCCATTGTACATTTTTGATTTGATTTCCCTCCACTATTGAAAGTTATACCTTCTATTGTCACAGCATCAAACATGAAATCTCCTCTGTAAACCTCAATGCCGCTCCCTCATCCTTGTTGACATGCTTAGAAAACTAAACTTATGAATACCCATCCTAATATTTCCTTAAATAGCTTGGTGCAATATTTTGTCTCATAATGTTCCTGTGAGATACCTTTGAATGCTTTACAACATTATAATAGCTATATAAATGCAACTCCTTGTTAAGTGATTTTCACTATTTGCTAAACTTTGAATGTTAGCCTATGACAGTATATCAGTAGATAGATGGTGGAACTGATATGGTCTGACACCTAATGGATCACCTTTTTAATTCAATGCAAAAGATCCAACCTCTTCTCAGATGTGTTGTTCAATCAGAAGTTTTATTTTGGTAGATTGTCGACTAATCTTCATTAATAAATGCAGATATGAGCAAAGACAAGGGAAGTAATTCCTTAAAATAATATCTAATTGCATACCTTCTAATACTGAATTACAATATAACTTTTCTAAATTTAAGATTTAAGTGAAATTGTGCAATGAGATGTTAGCATAAATAGCAGTCAAATGAAAGTTTCAAGACATTGTCAAGGACAAAGGGAAGGTCTTGAGAATGATGTTAATAAATTAATTTTAAAAAGATTAATATCTGTTTTGAGTTTATCTGTTAAATTTGCTTCCAAAAAAGATTCAACAACAAATTACATTTATCTACAATATGGATGAATCACACAGATCCTCACAAAATAAAAAGCCAATACGAGGAATGACTGAAGCTTGGCCAAAGAGCTCATTTGCCTTAAACAGCACAAAGAGTTACAACTTAAATTTATATGGTGCCTTTAAAGTGGCAAAGCCTCCCAAGGAACTTCACAAGAGCTTTTTAAAACAAAATACAAGTTTTCAGAAAAGGAAATCATACATCAGTTGACCAACCGCTTGTCCAAAGATGTAGGTCTTAAGGCGTGTCTTCAAGGTAGAAACAGGATGAGATAGAGAGGTTAGGTTAGGGAATTCCAGAGTCTGGGACTTAGACAGTCAAAGGTATGGCCATCAATGTAGTGATTAAAGTCAGGAATGCACAGAGGTCACATTTAGAGGATATTTTGCAAATAATTTGGAGGATTGTATAGCTGAAGGAGATTACAGAGATGAGGATTGGTGACGGTATTGGGGCGATTTAAAACCATGGCTGAGAATTTAAAAATTTAGACATGCTTGATCCATCTTTAAATGTGTCCAGATCATGCGGGCATTAAATGTACAACCACTAGTGGTTCAAATTTCAAGGATGGCTTAGCACATAGGAAATAGAATTAGGAGCAGGAATACGCCAATTGATCCTTTAGGCCTACTCTGACATTCAATAAGATCATGGCTGGTCTGCTTGTGGTTTCAACTCCACTTTCCTGTCTGAATCCCATAAGACTTGCCAATCAAACCTCTAATTAACTCTACCTTGAATAAATGCAAGTTTTCAGTCTTGATTGCTTCTGGGGAAGAAAATTCCAAATACTGATTAGGGATAGTCAACATGGCTTTATGCGTAGGAAATCATGTCTCACAAACTTGATTGACTTTTTTGAAGAAGTAACAAAGAGGATTGATGAGGGCAGAGTGCTAGATGTGATCCATGGGGACTTCAGTAAGGCGTTCAACATGGTTTCTCATGGGACACTGGTTAGCAAGGTTAAATTGCACGGAGTACAGCCAGAACTAACCATTGGATACAGAAGTGGCTCAAAGGTAGAAGGCAGAGAGTGATGGTGGAGGGTTGTTTTTCAGACTGGAGTCCTGTGACCAGTGGAGTGCCACAAGGATCAGTGCTGGTCCACTACTTTTCATCATTTATATAAATGATTAGGATGTGAGCATAAGATGTATAGTTAGTAAGTTTGCAGATTACCCCAAAATTGGAGATGTAGGACACAGCGAAGAAGGTTACCTCTCATTACAATTGGATCTTGATCAGATGGGCCAATGGGCTGAGGAGTGGCAGATGGAGTTTAATTTTGATAAATGTGAGGTGCTACATTTTGGGAAAGCAAATCTTAGCAGGACTTACCCACTTAATGGTAAGGTCCTAGGGAGTGTTGCTGAAAAAAGAGACCTTGGAGTGCAGGTTCATAGCTCCTTGAAAGTGGAGTCGCAGGTAGATAGGATGGTGAAGAAGGCATTTGGTATGCTTTCCTTTATTGGTCAGAGTATTGAGTACAGGAGTTGGGAGGTCATGTTGCGGCTGTACAGGACATTGGTTAGGCCACTGTTGGAATATTGCATGCAATTTTGATCTCCTTCCTATCAGAAAGATGTTGTGAAACTTGAAAGGGTTCAGAAATAATTTACAAGGATGTTGCCAGGTTGGAGGTTTTGAGCTGTCAAGAGAGACTGAACAGACTGGGGCTGTTTTCCCTGGAGCGTCGGGGGCTGAGGGGTGACCTTATTGAGGTTTATAAAATAATGAGGGGCATAGATAAGATAAATAGACAAAGTCTTTTCCCTGGGGTGTGGCAGTCCAGAACTAGAGGACATAGGTTTAGGGTGAGAGGGGAAGGATATTAAAGGGACCTAAGGGTCAACGTTTTCACGCAGAGAGTGGTATGTGTATGGAATGAGCTGTCAGAGGAAGTGTTGGAGGCTAGTACAATTGCAACATTTAAAAGGCATCTGGATGGATATATGAATAGGAAGGGTTTGGAGGGATATGGGCAGGGTGCTGGCAAGTGGGACTACATTGGCTTGGGATATCTTGTCAGCATAGACGAGTTGGACCGAAGGGTCTGTTTCCATGCTGCACATCTCTGTGACTCTATGACTCAATAAATACTATTGAGCCTCTGAGAGGACAAATTTCTCCTCATTTCCATCTTATTCTTAAACGCTGTTTCTCATTTCTGGTCTTCCTCCAAAAAGGATAACCTCCTAGAATTCACCCGATCAAGTCCGCTCAGGATATTATGTATTTCAATAAGATTACTTCTCATTCTTCTAAACTCCAACAGATGTCCAAGCTGTTCAAGTTTTCCTCATAAGATAAGCCCTTTATCCCACTGTGAGAGAAGGAGAGAGCAGCAGAGATTGGAAGGGTCTGAAGTCTACACACCATGGAGAATGGAAGGTTAATTGAGTGACCATTTCAAGAGTCAAGCTGATAAGTTGACAATGGCATGCAATTTACTTTAGCTTGTTCACTAATACTGCAGCACAGACCTTGAAGTCAGATAGTCTTAGAATCTTAGAATCCCTACAGCATGGAAACAGGCCCTTTGGCCCAACAACCTGAATTAGAAGGGGACTAATGTACTGGCAGGGAGATTTGCTAGCACTGCTTGGCAGAATTTAAATGAGTAAGGTGGGGGGAGGGTGGTGGGGGTGGGACCCAGGGAAATAGTGAGGAAAGAGATCAATCTGAAACTGGCACAGTTGGGAAAGGGAGCAAGTCAAACTGTCAGGACAGGAAGGAACAAAGCAGAGAGCAAGGTAGGACTGATAAATTAAACTGCATTTACTTCAATGCAAGAGGCCTAACAGGGAAGGTAGATGAACTCAGGGCATGTTCGGAACACGGGACTGGGATATAAAAGCAATTACAGAAATGTGGCTCAGGGATGGACAGGACTGGCAGCTTAATGTTCCAGGATACGAATGCGAGAGGAAGGAGAGAAAGGGAGCAAGAGAGGAGGGGGAATGGTGTTTTTGATAAGGGATAGCGTTACTGCTGCACTTAGGGAGGATATTCCTGGGGATACACCCAGGAAAGTTATTTGGGTGGAACTGACAAATAAGAAAGGGACGATAATCTTCGAGGGATTGTATCATAGATCTCCCGGGGGAAATTGAGTAACAAATTTGTAAGGAGATTTCAGTTATCTGTGAGAGGGGATTTTAACTTTCCAAACACAGACATAGTGTTAAGGGTTTAAATGGAGAGGAATTTGTTAAGTGTGCACAAGAAAAGTTTTGCAGTATGTGGATGTTCCTACTAGAGAAGGAGCAAAACTTGACCTATTCTTGGGAAATAAGGCAGGGCAAGTGACTGAGGTGTCAATGGGGGAGCACTTTGGGGCCAGCGATCATAATTCTATTAGTTTTAAAATAGTGATAGAAAAGGGTAGACCAGATCTGAAAGTTGAAATTCTAAATTGGAGGAAGGTTAATTTTGACAGTATCAGGCAAAAACTCTCAAAAGCTGATTGGGAGCAGATGTTTGCAGGTAAAGGGACAGCTGGAAAATGGGAAGCCTTCAAAAATGCAATAATGAGAGTTCAGAGACAGTATATTCCTGTTAGGGTGAAAGGCAAGGCTGGTAGGTGTAGATAATGCTGGATGACTAAAGAAATTGAGGGTTTGGTTAAGAAAAAGAAGGAAGCATATGTCAGGTGTAGACAGGAGAGATCGAATGAATCCTTAGACAAGTATAAAGGCAGTAGGAGTATACTTAAGAGGGAAATCAGGAGGGCAAAAAGGGAACATGAGATAGCTTTGGCAAATAGAGCTAAGGAGAATCCAAACAGTTTTTACAAATACATAAAGGACAAAAGGGTAACTAGAGATAGAATAAGGCCCCGATGTGTGGAGTCGCAAGAAATGCAGAAGGTACAAATGAGTATTTTGCATCAGTGTTTATTGTGGAAAAGAACATGGAAGATATAGAATGTGGGTAAATAGATGGTGACATCTTGAAAAATGTCCATATTACAGAAGAGTAGGTGCTGGATGTCTTAAAACAGATAAAAATGAATAAATCCCCAGGATCTGATCAGGTGTACTCTAGAACTCTGTAGGAAACTAGGGAAGTAATTGATAAACCCCTTGCTGAGATATTTGTATCATCAATAAGTCATAGGTGAGGTGCCATTGGCCAACGTGGTACCACTGTATAAGTAAGATGGTATGGAAAAGCCATATAGACCGGTGAACCTAATGTCGGTGGTGGGCAAGTTATTAGAGGGAATCCTGAGGGACAGGATTTACTTATTTTTAGAAAGTCAAGGACTTATTAGGGATAGCCAACATGGCTTTGTGCGTGGGAAATCATGTCTCTGAACTTGATTGAGTTTTTTGAAGAAGTAACAAAGATAATTGATGAAGGCAGAGCAGTAGACGTGATCTGTATGGACTTCAGTAAGGAGTTTGACAAGGTTCCCCATGGGGGACTGGTTAGCAAGGTTAGATCTCCTGAAATACAAGGAGAACTAGCCATTTGGAGACAGAACTGGCTCAAAGGTAGAAGACACAAGGTGATGGTGGAGGGTTGTTTTTCAGAATGGAGGCCTGTGACCACAAGGAGGCCACAAGGATCGAGTGCTTTTCATTATTTATATAAATGATTTGGATGTGAACATAGGAGGTATATGGTTAGTAAATTTGTAGATGGCACCAAAATTGGAGGTGTAGTGGGCAGCGAAGAAGGTTATCTCATGTTACAATGGGATCTTGATCAGATGGGCCAATGGGCTGAGGAGTGGCAGATGGAGTTTAATTTAGATAAATGTGAGGTACTGCATTTTGGAAAAGCAAATCTTAGTAGGACTTATACATTTAATGGTAAGGTCCTAGGGAATGTTGCTGAAAAAAGAGACCTTGGAGTGCAGGTTCATGGCTCTTTGAAAATAGGATAGTGAAGGCGGAGTTTGGTATACATTCCTTTATTGGTCAGAGTATTGAGTTGGGAGATCATGTTGCAGCTGAACAGGACATTGATTAGGCCACTTTTGGAATATTGCATGCGATTCTGGTCTCCTTCCTATCATAAGGGTGTTGTAAAACCTGAAAGAGTTCAAAAAAGATTTACAAAGAGGTTGCCGGTGTTGGAAGATTTGAGCTATAGGGAGAGACTGAATAGACTGGTGCTGTTTTTCCTGGAGTACTGGAGGCTGAGGGGTGAACTTATAGAGGCTTATCAGATCATGGCTGGGATAAATAGACAAAGTCTTGTCCCTGGGGTAGAGGAGTCCAGATCGGGATGGCATAGGTTTGGGATGAGAACTGAAGGATATAAAAGGGATCTAAGGGGCAACCTTTTCACGCAGAGAGTGGTGCATATATGGAATGAGTTGCCAGAAGAAGTGGTGGAGGCTGGTACAATTGCAGCATGTAAAAGGCATCTGGATGGGTATATGTCGGAGAACTTTGCCCAACAAAGTAGAGACCTCACAATCCAGATCAGGTGAAATTGACATGCTGTTTATTACAAGCGATATGACTGGAAGAGAAACTGACTAGGCTGGCACAGAACTGACAGTCTGTACAGGTAGATCAGAATTTCACTTCCTCGAGCTGAGGAAGAAGCCAGTTTTTATAATAATCCTGTACAATGAGGCTCATTAGAAATGGGGAAAATACAATGTATCTGGAATGTATCTGGAAATGGAGTAATCTAGTTCCAATTATGCTAATCGGAAAACAGTTATCGGGGGAATGTCCTAATTCTCTACACAAAGCAACATCCTGACAGTACTGATGGTTTCAGAGCTTCCATTCCTCTTTGCAGATAGATGCTAATGTCTCCTCTGAAGTGGTGAAGTGCTTCCATTGTCCTATTCTGGGACCAATGCTCTTGGTGATGCCTCTCTGTCTGACCTGCTCTTTGTGGGGCTTTGGTATTGCTGGGTTGTGAAACTGCCCTCGGGGCTTTGGGATAGCTGTGTTGCTCTGTAATTGTCAGTGGGAGCTTGAAGTGTATTCTATTTTTTGCGAATGCTGTCTAGTTTTGGTTGTCAGCCTGCTTGCTCTCTTGCTGAGGCATTCTGGGTGTTTTTGGTACAGTTTGGCCAAGTTTGCTTTTGTGGGCATGTTGTGGGTTGGCAGGGTGGCAGATCTTTTCCCACAATATATGAATATGAAGGGTTTGGAGGGATATGGGCCAAGTGCTGGCAAATGGAAGTAGATTAGGTTAGGATAACTGGTCGGTATGGACGAGTTGGACCGAAGGGTCTGTTTCCGTGCTGTACATTTCTATGACTCTCGGTCCACATCGACTCTCAGAAGAGCATCCGCCCAAACCCATTCCCCATTACTCTACATTTACCCCTGACTAATGCATTTAACCTCCACATCCCTAAATATTATGGGCAATTTAGCATGATCAATTCACCAAACCCGCACATCTTTTAAGGTGGATGGAAACCTGAGCTCCTGCAGGACACACACGCAGACACAGGGAGAATGTGCAAAGTCCACATGGACAGTCACTTGAGGCTGGAATCAAACCCGGGTCCCGAGAGCTATCAGGCAACAGTGCTAACCACTGAGCCACCATGCCGCCCCTATTCTTCGAGCAATAATGTAACAAGTTTGTAAATTAGAACGTCATTTAAGAGATTGTAAACAAGTGATTGCTGTTAATTATGAGCATATATTATGTTACAGAAAGAACTTGGTAATTAGGCTCTAATAAGAGGCGAATACACATATAGAAACACATTAAATATATTAGTTTATGAAATATGACACTATCTGGGATCAACATGTGCACATCTAGCTACCATATCAAGCCATTTATATTGAGTAACATACCAATTACCTATTGCTTGTATTTCAATGTAGGGTATGAGTGCAGTGCATTTGGTCATGACAGAAGTATGTAATCACTACCTGGCTATCAGAAGACCCAGAAAAACAGAGGAGGTGCCACTTATGTAACTTTTCCACAACTCTTAATGGAGTTTATGGCACAATAATAAGCCATTTAGCACAGCTGATCCATGGCAGTGTTATATTCTACATATATATCCTCATATTCCTATTTAGCTCAGCATTTCCTTCTACTTCTTTCTCCTTCGTGTACCTATTTAGTTTTCCTTTAAGTATACTTAGATTAGTCACCTCAACTACTCCAAGTGACAGTGAGTTGCACATTCTCACTGCTTTCTGACTAAAATAAAAAGTCTCTCTTGAATACTCTACTGGATATTTTAGTACATATGTATAGAATCTGGTTTACAGCATCTCCCCAACAAGTGGAAAAAATCTCCATCAAACCTTTAAATAATTTTAATGAACTCTCTCAGATCATTCTGTTAGCCATCTCTTTTGTTGAGAAAAGAGCCCCAGGGTATTCATTCTTTCCCAATAAATATATCACAATTCTGGTATCATCCTTTTAAATAACCTTCCCCAGTGTGCTGCTATATTCCTTTTATAATATGGGGAACAGAATAGTTCACAGTGCATCAAGTGTAGTCAATACAAGGCTGAGTACAAATCTCCCATTAGGCATTTAAAGTGATAATTCAAGTGGATATAGCCTCCAGAAAAATGATCAAATGAACAGTTAGTCACCAATTAAAAGATATATGTATGATCAAATTTAAGTTTCTGGAGACAGGCAGAGTGAATTTTGGTCAGGTTTCTTTGAGGATAACAGGGGAATGGGATTCATGTGTTCATGAACTGTCAAGAATGCTTCATAATTATTTCAAGCAGTGTTGAATAATACACCAATGCACCAGTGTCACTTTCTTTTTCTCTCTCTCCACTCGACTTGTGTCTTCTCCCTGCAAGCACAGATTGAATTAGTGCTAATTACTGCTGCATTTGAAGGTAATTTTATGCTGTGCGCTGTTGTTGGAAAACACAAGGGGTCCCTTAAAAAGCTGTCAGAAGGCAAGGACTTTTATCCCATCTGTTTGTGAAGCATTCAGGACCCCAGATTCAAGTGGTGGAGGAACAGTGCTGAAGCACACACTATCTTCATCGTTTGTCACTCTTATTATGGGCTGCTAATTTTAGTGCCAGTGTGGCATTTAGAACATGCTGTTAAAAATATGAGCGTGCCGACATCCAATTATGCTTATCATGTTAATTTACCTTATCTTTATTAACTTTGCTTTTCCCAGTAGCAATATAACACAAAGTTACTGTAGTATGCACCAAGACAGAACTACGCAACTCTGGATGAGTCCATTTAAAGGGGCCTTGTTATTTTCCTGGAAAGATATAATGGTGAGGTGCAATATGTTATGGGTGGGATAGGCTGCATCCATAAGAAGATACAGGGCAATCTCAATTGATGTTTTGATAACCATAATGTTGTGCTGTCTTTGGAAACAGATGATATCACTTTTCCGTTCAGGATTTAACAATTCAAATGCATTTAAAGAGAAAATAACTGTCTGGAATTGCTCCCCATGGAAAGCTGGTCAGGTGAGGACTCAGAAGTACCAGTGGTGGATCTGTATGGAGATCAGGAGTGGTGGCAGTGAGGTTAAAGAGGGATAGCAAGAGCAGAGAGTTCCTAGAAGCAGATAGACTGGGGGGAGAGGTGTGTGGGTCTCGGGAGCAGTGGCAGTGAGGTTAAAGAGGCACAGCGAGAGCAGAGCAGCTAGAGGCAACACTGTTCATTCGCGAGTCTGAGAGGTTTATGGATAGTACATTTCAGGATATAGTTACCCCTCAGCTTAAGGTGAATTGCAGCCACAGAGGGAATGTGTGACCACCAGACAGAAGAAGACCTAAAAACATAGAAAATAGAAGCAAGGGTAGGCCACTTGATATTTCAAATGTGGTTTGTTATTCAATATGATCATTGTTGATCATCCAAATCTGTAACCTGTTCCTGATTTCTCCCCATATTGCTGTGGTTCTGTTCGCCGAGCTGGAAGTTTTTGTTACAAACATTTCGTCCCCTATCTAGGTGACATCCTCAGTGCTTGGGAGCCTCCTGTGAAGCGCTTCTGTGGTGTTTCCTCCGGTATTTATAGTGGCCTGTCCCTGCTGCTTCCGGTTGTCAGTTTCAGCTGTCCGCTGTCGTGGCCGGTATATTGGGTCCAGGTCTATGTATTTGTTGATGGAGTTTGTGGATGAGTGCCATGCTTCTAGGAATTCCCTGGCTGTTCTTTGTTT